>NC_061880.1:11236062-11545077 GCF_905147765.1 Vanessa atalanta | reverse complement strand
ATCTGTTTTCAAAGTGTCTTTGAAACAATGTAAAACAATCGTATATAAAATTTGTCAGAGCATGCACTCTATAAAAACACGTATCAGTAAATAAAATATAAGGAAATCAATTGAACGAGAACTATGCTTCAATTCAATCTTAGTTATTTTCCAGTCTAGTTTTCCATTTAACAACGTTTGCCCTTTTCCCGCTTCTTTGGATTCGGCGCAAAACATCTCTTAGCAACTGTAACGGATAAAATAAGAATTCCGATTATTTAATACCTCACTCGTCGATGACAATTATACTAAGGATGCATTTTCTAATTGATAGGTTTTCCGACCAACATACTACACAGGCTTGAGACGTTATTAATAGACGCAAAATAAATCATCCTCACTACTGTACTGTACTGTACTTTACTGTATCCATTTGCTGATAGGACTTTGTACTAGCACATCATCTCATGATGTGTATTTATTATTAGTATTTTGAGTGGATGGTACTTATACCATCCACTCAAAATATATTCTATCACCAAACGGTAATACTCAATATTGTTGTGTTCCGGTACAAAGGGTGAGCCAGTGTAACTACAGGCAGAAGGGACATAACATCTTAAGATTCCATTGTTGGCGTTGTTGACCACTGACCATCAGGTAGAACATTTGCCAGTCTGCTTCCATATCAAAATAGAAATAACACTCGCCTCTTACGATAGCCTAGTGGGTACTGAGGTAGAGATCGGATTATATCGGATCGGTCATACTTCTACTTACATTTAGTGCGTAGAATATTTTCTTACACTAGATGGATTGATTGCCTCGTTGGTCTAGTGGCTAGACATACATCCGCAGTTCAAGCCCCAGGTATTAAAAACTTTTTCTATCGAAAATTCTCCGGAGTAAATGACCGGAGTCGGAAGTTGGAAGTGTGTATACACCCGTGTCTCGGAAGCACATAAAGCCGTTGCTCCTGTGCCTGAACTCTCCGGTGGTGTCGGATTGGCCGTCCCATCAGATTACAAGATTAAATGAATAAAGGGTGCATCTGTATTTTCGCACACACTTGTGCGCAATAGTCAATAAACGTCTGATCTGATGGAAATAGACTTTTCCGTCTAACATTAATAGATCAAATCAATTAAAACTTACGCTCATTCATTACGTAATATAACGGCATAAGGATAAACTTAAGGAAAATAAAATAAATTGCGTAAAGCCTTACCAAATTAGATTGACGCCTTAAGAACTTTATGAGGAAAATCAAGTTTTAAGCAATCTAAGCTCTTAATTATTTGATACCGGTTTTCAGTTAGACGATTATTGACATTCTGTTTACGTTTACATAAATAAACATACGGCTATATTTCCTAGTGTTTATTTGTCTGTAACGCGCTGGACAAGTTATCCGATATACAGTGGCGTAGCTATCGTAGGGCCAGGTGGTGCAGTGCACCAGGGCCCCTGAGCTCTGGGGGCCCTCTAACCTAAGCTATGAAAAGAGCTTTGAATAGAGATGAAGTATGGATTTAACTTACTAATGATATGTATCCTGTATCCCATTCTTATTACTATCTATAATTTTGAATGCTAATATACGTTAAAGAGGGGGCGAAGGCCTGATTCTTTTTCTATGCACCGGGGCCCTTACCCACCTAGCTACGCCACTGCCGATATATAAGAAACAATATTAACATAATGAGTGTGGTTTATTTCGGGCGGTGATCTTACAATTGTTTTCTGTTTAATATGCCATTAATAAATTTAGGAGCTCAGATGATATTTTAGTCTTATCTTATCTAGATAGAGACAAATATAAGGTAGGAAGGCTAAATCTAGATTATAAACCATACACAGACTTTTATCTTAGGAAGAGAAGACGAGCCAATCAGCCGCCTAATAGTACATATATGTTCATATATATACCCATATATAGTTAGTTTGTATAATATTTGACAGTACTCCAAAAGGCTTGTCAATATCAAGAGTCTTCGATGGAGTAATAATAATCACTACTAAAACTATACTAAAAGTATATAGTATTAATAGTAACTAAATAACACCCAAAACGTCATTAGTGATAAAAATACTGTATGCCGGTACTTCGAGAATAAATCACTTATTTCCCCATTAAAATTAAAGCCTTTATTAGCCGAGTCATAAAAAGAAAAACGGTTTAAGTCAAGTTCCAATTTATTAGGAAATAAAGGCTTTATTTTTATTGTTATATACCCATTAATGGGATTCCAAACCATATGTAAGATGTTATATACCTTACACCAGTAAATACACTTGCTTATTACTAATCGAACGTAGCAATGGGAGTAGGGTATTGATGTTTGTTGAAGAATATTTTTTAAGTGCATTGTACCCAACCAAACGAAGCCTACCAACCCTACCAACTGAAAATAACGACGATTATCATAATTTCAATAGACATAAATAATTCTCCAGACTTTATTAAATTTAAATGACATTTATTAATTGTTTTTCATATTAGAATGAAAAAAATGTATTTACCAATCGACGGGAAAATCCCGTGCGTTTTTACGTTATATATATCCGAACGTAAATATCAAAACTTGTATTTAAAATATGGTATTTTTCAACGACGTTCATACGCTTGCTCTATGTGATAGATATAATCACTTGTGTTTAGGTCGATAATTGCACGATTTTATATAAGTCTCGTTAATTAATGTTTTATTATATACGACCTTTTCGTCTCAGCAATAGGTGCGATTATCGTTTGAGATTTTGATCTCCACGGGTGGGTGCACATTATCCGAGGTAGATAGGTTTTCCTCAGTTTCGTCACAGAGGATCGTTCCTCGTATATACAGTGACAAAACGCTCCTCAGCCAATACGTGTTTGAGCGCAGCCCGAACAGCTGCGGCACACGTTTTCTCGCCGTTTTGTGTGACAAAGTTATATTTTGTGTTTATCACGAATTAAAAGGATCACATAAAAGTAAGTTAATTTTATACTAATATTTGTAATAAAAATATATATCATTAATTGTTTATAATTTTAGGAACATATAAATACTTTATTATTAAGGATATTTAGTACTTCATTAGATTAATTAATTTTTTTACGAGTCTGCTTATGATAAAAGAATAATATATTAAAAATATAGTTAGCTAGTTATAACTATGAGCTGAGTTTCGGGAATCCTTTTCTCACTCGGTTTATATCACATACGACTTTCTTGACTTACATCAACGAAACTTCTTTGGAATATGATAGGAAGTAAGAGATAATTTATTTGTATTACAAACATATGTATTTTGCTTGAAATATATCAAAACAAGGTGAACTTCTAAGCACTTGTCCGTCGCATTTCATCCTATTTGCTACTCCGGAAACACAATATATATCCGCAGTTCCGCACGCTGAATGTCAACTTCTTGACACTTAATGTGGTTTGATAATAATAATACATTAAATTTCAAGACTTTCCGCTGTGATTATAATTTCAAAACGAATTAAATGTACTTTTAATATTGCTTGAAAATGATAAATAAATATTCGAACATTACATCGTAAATTTTCAAAACATATTCATTTTAAACATCGTTCGTCATCCGTGAAGCAAAAAGATTCCCACAAAATTTAATCGACATTGAAATTACTATAAAAAATGTTGATGGGAACAAAAAAATGTATATTATCTTTGATTTATTACACTATAAGTATTAAAAACAAATATAAAATACTGTTACGCTCGCAATGTATTATTATACTGACTGCGTCGTCGGTGTAGTGGGTGGCTTATAACGTCACGGGGTACTGGGTTCGAAAAAAAAGTTATTGGGTTTTTCTGTCTAAAAATTCACAATATCAGCCCGGAATCTAGAATTCAGTATTGATTTCGCTCTAATCCTACGCACTTAGTAATTCTCCAGGCCCGTCTGTCGCTGGTATTGGAAGCGCATCTTCGTAGATGGTCAAGTCTAGGACTATCGCAATTGGATAATTGAAGTCTTTATTAGAGGGACCACTGCTTGCACCCTGGCGCTTGTTGCATTTAAGACGAAGTTATTTGTCCCCTTTGAGAATAGCCACCGGTGTCAAAATCGATGTATCATTATTTGTCATAATAAAATACGTAGTGCACTTTTGAAACGTCATATTTTAATAACATTATATAATAAAGTAAAATAACTAAAGTACCAGCTTGCTAGTTTCCCACGGCTGGGTTTGTTACTCTGTTCATGGTTACTCTACCACGCTGCTAAAATACAGTTTGATATATTTCACCTGAAGATATTCTTCTTGCCGAGCACGAGCTAAATCAAAAACAAAAAATAATCACTTGAAAATTTCATTGGTGCTTGCCTGGATATAAATATAAACTTCCGTGTGAACCGCAAATTTTTGGAAAGATTCACGTGGTCTAGCCAATGGGCCATCTCTAATACTAAAATAAAGAATAAAATATCAATAACTGAGGACTCCTTTAGGCATATTCCTATGCCAAAAAGGCTAAATATCAATAATAATACATCCCATATAGTATATACCTACATGTCATTTGTTTTACGTTGGATAATTAATGTTGTTCTTTCATTATGTAAACGGTCACACAATTTCATCACCCTTATTATCTAGGCCAAGTATTTAATATTTATTTTAGTTTAACCTCCAGTTTAACGTCCAGACACCGAACGCTCAGATAAAGATTTTTTGTTGTAGTAAAATACTGGCAAATTAAAGATTGTTTTGTTTATTTTTGTCATGATTAATCGTTTGCCGTTCCCACGTCAGTTATGATTGAACAAGGATAATAATGCATTAAAATTAATAACAAATTATTAAGACAACACAAATAATTTTAATCGTTACCAATATTCAAACAAAAAATATTTGGTTTTTGGTACTAGACCTTACAATTAGTGACCTGTTACGTTAGTCTATTATTGTCCTTAGTTATGCATTTATAAATTAGAGAATAGACAATTATTTAATAATAAAACTGTAGATTAAACTATTATACACGATAAGAATATATCACGTTATATCACGCATTGTAAACAAATTCCAACTTCTTTACACAAAAATAAACTTATTAATAAATAAACATGTTACGCCTTAAGCCGCAATAAATAAAAAAAGAAAACCATCTGAAACGAAACCCAAAATTAATTAATTTAGCAGTCTAAATGTACTTTGAAAAACGATCAAATGCGAAGAGACTCGCGTGAGGGGGTTTCGCAGCTTCGGTAAACATTTTTTTATTTATTTTAGGGAAACATACAGCATAGTATAATACATACAATTAATACCAAAATAATTCTAACATCTGCCAAAATAGTTTCCACTGTTGCATTAAAACATGGAGTGAACTAAAAGACAACAATAATAGTAAAATATTATCAAAGTATATGAAATAAGGTTATCATCATTATTCCAAGATTAACAAAAAAAAAACATAAATATTTCAGTAAAAAAATAAAAATCCGAATCCGAAAATTGAGCCGAGGTGGCCCAGTGGTTAGAACGTGTGTAACCGATGATTGCGGGTTCAAACCCAGGCAAGCACTACTGAATTTAATTGTACTTAAATTCAGTAGTGCTTAATGCAGTAGTTTATAACTCATCTCGTGCTCGGCGGTGAAGAAAAACATCGTGAAGACACGTAAATGTGTCTAATTTCAACGAAATGTAGGTGTCTCTCTATACATTCAACACGCGTTCACGTTCGACACGCAAGTATAGAGAAAGACAATTGTATTTAATATTAAACATTATAAACGATTAGGTCTACCCCATGTAGTATATCTAGGTTGTATGTTGTGTGCAAAATGTAGAAATCGTTTTGATGGAATTGGATCAACATTTACACATGGAACCAAAAAGCAAAGCATAAATAAAAATGTTTTAAAGACTCATCATTTTTAAAACTCGATTCTTGATTAACGAATAAAAAAACAAAACATGACAAAAGAACCAACAAACAACTCTTGTCGTTTTTCCCATGTAAGAACTCTGGCCTTAACTTGCAAACTGGCATTTTTAACTAATTTACCGATAATAAAATATTTCTCAGAATCGAGTTCAATGACTTCTCTTTTTGTGTGGAAACTGGAAAGCTCCAGCATAAAATAAAACGATTTTATACAGATTTGCGATACAAAAATTTTTCGTAATCCACCAGATTGCTTGCCCACAAAAATGCAATGTTTTAATTATATTTTCTCTTTGAAATCAAAATAGATTAAAAATAATTTATTATTAAAAAAAAAAACATTTTTTAATTCTTAAAATGTTTAAACAAAATGTTTTCCGTTGGCATGGCAAAAAACATACTATCTCCTATTTTTAATAAAAAAATCCTGTGACAACAAAATGTTCGACCTTTTGTAGAGATCTATTTACTCACTTAGGGGATGCGCCGAAAGTAAATGATTTAATTTATAATGAAATAAACTACAAACTACAAATATAATCAAATTTGTATTTTTTACCGTATCTACACACACTACGACATCCTTCAAGCACGAGAGTCTTTTACTCATACTAATACACGCCAGTAATAATTAAAGTGGAGGGGCGCTTCTTAGTGTGTGAATAGATATCTTTATTTTTCTACAAATTAATACTTATTAATGCCTAGATATCATAGGCAGAACAGGCACATACCCAAACACTATAAAATTATCAATCGTATGGTTCCAGAAATGTTGCTAATAAGAAAATCCATTGGGTACATTTCTATCGTTACATAGATATATGGTATATACTGGTAACACTGTCCAATGATATTACTCATTTAGTTTATTTGTATGTAATCATAACAATTACCACCAATAAGTTGAGAGACCATTTAGGATTTTACTTAATACATTTCATGCTTCAAACAAAATATATTAAAAACCAAACCTAATAAATATCAATTATAGTGATTACAAGCGGCATTATTATGTTTTCGTTGCCCGTATTAACTAAATTGCATTGAGAACAGGGACGGATTATTCAAGAGGCTTTAAGAAATTAATTGTTAATAAAAATGAAGCAAAATATTTCTCTCATTTTAATCATATTTATGAATAAAATTGCGTTTTGGTAGAAAAAATATATTATAGGAAGCCAAAAAAGGGTCCTCCAGACTTAAATTGCTTAGAGGCCTCGACATGGTTAATCCGGCCCTGGATCTGTACTAATGAAGTTTTTTTTATATATGTACTTACGTAAATAGTCAGATTTTAAAGCAAAAGTCAGAACTTATGAAGCGCACCGAACGTTGTAACGAAGTAAGGAAAACTAATACGTATTCTTGGTAGTGCGTAACGACACATATTTTGTTAATACGTCAAACGTGCTGTTACTTTCATTATAAATTTAATTGAGGCTTAAAAAATGTTAAATACTGCATACTTTTACTACGACAGGTATGGAATATGCAAGAACGTAACTGACGAAGATTCGAAAGGAAATCATACAATGTAAATAATATTTAAAGGCGTCTAAGCAATTTAAAGCAAACATAGTAGTTACTTTTATATCAAACATAACAAAGCAACGGAATAAAAGCAAGTGAATCATGATGATTAATTTCAAATATAAGAAAAAGGATATTCTGACTCAAAAAGTTCATGGAGTCGAAGCGTGTCGCTAGTATACACTATTTATCTTGGACGGAGGCTTGTCCCGTCTAGATAGTACACAAAGGTTGTCCGCGCCGTATCGAGTAGACAGCATTGGCAATGTATCAACTTTGTGTTTATTATCTCGAGGCGAAAGGTCATGACTGTCTTATCATACTCGTGAAAAGCCGTTCGCAATAATTGAGTGCAAAGAGCATATTTTATTTCCCTAAATATATTCGCCGTTTATATTATTATCTTGTACCTATAAAATATTATAGCTCGATGATAATTTTTTAAGCTCATTTTATTTTTTATTTTTATTAAAGTTGATTTAATTTTTTCATAAAATCACGTCTAAATATTATTAAGAACAAATATTATTTAGCTAATATTAATATAAAGGAAAATTTAGCTTTAATTAATAATAAAAGAAAATAAGGCTATTCACTCGATAAACGTTTATATAGATGATACAAAGTATGAAGAGTTAATAATCGTTGATATCTTACCTTCACAACGGATTGCCGAAAATGTGTCTTGCTGGTACATATTGGTAGAACCTACATTCCGAACCTGTGGTAGCTTGATGTAAAATGACGATTCAAAAGTTCTTATAAGAGCCTCCTTGAATAAAGTATATTTTGGTTTGATTAGTAAAATTTAACAAAAAAATAATAAGTTAAGAAAATTTTAATCACATTGGTTACAATACGAAGACGTTTAGTTAAATTTCCTAAATACTTAATTAATAATTTCTAGATAGATTTATCTCTTGTATTGTTTACATTTAATTTAAAACTTAACCTCTATAATTATAGTTCGACCTTTAAAAAATATTTATCTCCAAACAGCTTAAATTCGACTATCTAATCAGACTGATTTGTAATATTCCAAAATAAAAACATACTCTGAACTTCAATCTTGCAAAATTAAATTATCCAAATCATTTAAAATTAGAAGACATTATGGATTCTTACATCTATAAACAAATGTGTCTTTGATTACCTTATAAATTAATTATTCTTTTAACTTATTACCGACTGATACTGCTCCAGGCAACGCTATAAATAATATTACATGAAAATGACCATAAAATATAGATAGATATAAATATAGATTATTACAGATATTTCTTAGCGCAAGCATCGTTTGCGGTTTTCACGGTTGCATTACAAAGACGCAAACGAGTATTTGCAGTTAAATAAATTTAATAGATTCAAGTATGATCAACACGTGTAAGACAAAAATGAAACTCAAAAAGGTTTTGACACATACGTATGTGGAAAAAATTTAATAATAGCATCGCGTCTGTCAAACTACAGAACAGGTTTTCACTAATGGACAGATTCATTGAGGAAGGTTTGGGTTTGCAAATGATTAGGTTTGTGTGAATTGACTGAAATATCATGCCTAGTGAGTTTTTATATAAGAGTTAGTACCTATTACGATATTCATGTTTATATAGACTTCTATTCTATCCGTGCGTAAAAGGAGCGGATAGTTAGTAACTATACAGCAAAATCTTCTTTTTAAAGCTAGAAACGAATAAAAAACAAGTCGTTGATTAAAATTATCTATTAAAATAGAATAATTATTAAAATGTATATAATTTTTATGCAAGAATGCTGCTGATTTCTCTCGTATTTTATGGTTACTAGTGTATTGAATATCTCCGTTTTAAGAGTAAGCTTTTCGTCGATTAAAATTTGGCCTTTAATTCTATGCGCCTCCGAATTCCGATTTCTTAATTCATTCGACGTCCGACTGTTGTAAATATCGCTTTTGCTGCGTAGTTGTTTTAATTTTAAAAGAAATATTTTGTGCTAGTTATTTATAAAAAAAAAAACCGTAAAAGACACCTGTTATGTCTAATAAGGAAGAAGAGTTAAGTGTTGTTGAGAAATTAGGTGAGTTATCAGTGAATAAAAATAATAAAAGCTTTTGATTTAAGTAAACACAAATTTTTCAACAAAAATACCTACAATACTTCTCATATTCGAAGAAAAATATTATTTTACGTGTACACACTAATATAAACTAATATAAATAAAAACAAATAATAGATAAATAAATATGAATAATAACAAAAATAAATCAGGAATAAAACTGGTTTGAAAAAAATAATTGTAATTTAATAACGGTTTTTTTTCTATTATAATAAAATGTATTGTAACGTTTTGTTGTTAAGGAGACAAAAATGATATTGCTATTCCGCAACATATTATTACGATTAAATCAAGTTAATTAGATTGAGATCACAAAATTTGACCTTAGCTAAATTTATGTTTAAAAAAAAGTCACGGACAACCACAACACATTTTACGTACCTCCTTGGTCTGATGTAAATAAGATAAAAAAAAACAAGCATATAACAAAAAAACATGATACTTATTCTTTATTTGATTTTATTTAATAAAACAAATCCACATTATTATATAATACATATCAATTTGGAGCTATATTAAAATATATGTGCATGTTCTAAATGATTTAATAAATTATAGTAAAAAAATATGACAATTAATAGAAAGTTTATTTTGACATTTGTTTTCGTTAATTACAGTGTTGGAGAATGAGACAAAAGATGCTGAAAGTCAGAAGGATGTAGACCCGATGACCAAGGCTATAGGAGCAATCGGAAAATGGCAATTATGGATATGTTTCGTCGTATTCCTCGTCAAATTCCCCGTTGCCTGGCATCAAATGAGTATTATATTCCTTGCACCTCCAATGGGCTACACTTGCTCTAATAATGATACATTTGACAACCAATGTTTCGCTAATTGCACCAAATACAAATACGACCACAGTGTATTTGGTGACACAATCATATCACAATGGGATCTTATCTGCGACAGAGCGTGGCTTAAAAACCTTACACAAACGATATTTATGCTTGGAATTCTTGTTGGCAATATGGTGTTCGGACATCTTTCCGACAGGTTGGTATACTTTATAAATAATTTCGTAAAGATATCGTTGGTTGCTGGGTTCAATCTTAAATAAATTGGCGCATCCGGCGCAAGTTCCCAAGTCGAAGTCACTTGGGGCCCGGATGAGAGTACTTTAACAGATGTCATTCAATAGGATACTGCCCCAATTGCCTGCATGTAAAGCAACTCATGTTTAAGTATTATCAGGGAAGTTACATAAAAGATATACCGTGTTATTAAAATATATAACAAGAAATATCGAATTACATCATGAGAACCAGTTTATTCTAAACGTATTATGAGTAATTGAAATATTATAAACAGTGCGTGTATTTTGTTTACACTTAATACGTATTGACTTTTATAAAAACGATAACCTTAGAGTATGAAGACATGGTATCACAGTGATCTTATATCAGAACGAAAGATTGAATTTTACGCGATAATTATGAAAGCTCACAGAGTTATATTATGTTTCAGGTTTGGGAGACGAAATCCTTTTTTGGCAGCCGTATTTCTCCAGCTCTTAGCTGGAGTAACAACAGCTTATTCAGTGAATTGGTACATGTTCACTTCGCTACGATTTTTACTGGCTGTCGCTACTGGCGGGACGATGGTCACAAGTTTCGTTCTCACGATGGAATTAATTGGCACAAAGTATAGAGATATGATTGGCATAATTTATCAAATACCATTTAACCTCGGACATTTAACGCTGCCTCTGTTCGGATACTTTTTAAGAAACTGGAACACGTTTCAACTAGCTATATCACTGCCTTCTATATTGTTTCTAAGTTATTATTTTTTACTTCCCGAATCGCCAAGATGGCTAATGACCGCTGGAAGAGTTGATGATGCACTCAAAATTCTGAAAACAGCAGCCAAAAGGTATTGGTTTTGTTTTGCCTTTAAATCTATAATTTTTGAAAAATTCATCACATTGCTTAAATGTGATCGCATTTTTTGTTATTACATTTTTTTTTATTTCGTTTAATGCAGGAATGGACGACCAACGGAAAATATAGAATCTTCTATCCAAAAGATGGTTGTTGAAGTCAGTAGTGTTCAAGAACGTGCCTCTTTCCTTGCCCTGTTCCGAACACCAAGACTACGAGCACGCACAATCGCCATTTGTTTCAATTGGTTCGTCTGTGGATTTTGCTTCTTTGGCGTTTCGCAATATATCGGACACGTCTCGGGAAACATATTCTCCAATGTCGCGATCTCTGCAGCTATATTGGTAATTATCACATTTCTTTTTATTTAAAAAAATCATGTACTGCTGCAGCCAAAATATCTTACGAATGTGACATTTACGCACATATGAGTGTAATATCAGTAGAATTGTCTTATTAGCATTTTTTTTAATATAAAATATTTTTCTAGGTGCCGGGTACAATTATTTCAATATACGCTAACAAGATCCTTGGAAGAAAGATAACTCTTATGAGCTCTAATTGCGTCACTGGTCTTAGTTGTCTTCTTATCACAGTCGTGCCAACGTCTACAGCCAGTCACTTGACCCTCGGTTGCGTCGGATTATGGGGCATGAGTATATCATTTGCAACTGTTTATTTATACGCAGGAGAATTGTTCCCAACTGTTGTTAGGAATTCAGGAGTTGGTCTCTCGTCCACTGTCGCTAGAGTGGGGTCTATGGTGGCTCCGTTTGTGGCTACCTTGGCCCATACAAGTGCTTGGTTGCCTCCGCTGGCATTCGGTATCGTACCACTCATCGGAGCATGTCTTTGTATTATATTACCAGACACGCGTGGAAAGAAACTACCGGATACGTTAGAAGAAGGTGAAGCATAAACATCTTACGTTGAGTTGACTGACCAATTACATAGATATTCTGGTTTTGGCTATTGTATAGTTGTATAACAAAATAAAGTATTTAAAGTAAATGTTTTAAGGATAAGTTCTCAAAAATACATATCAAAAGCGTTGAAGATGCATTATGGTGTTCAATAATATCGTTTTTTTTTGTACCAGAAGTTGTTTATTATTGTTTTAAATAAGTCCATTGAAATGTTATATCAATGTCTATACAAATAGGCTGTGATAATTAGTGTTAAATGTAAACGTATTAATAAAATATTTATTAAAGATTTATAATAAACATTATTTAATTTTATTGAACCACTTTCAAAATATATCTCGGTATATTAAAAAAAATACAAACGTTTTGAATGAGTAATCATTTTATACTCCAACAAAGCTTTTGCTAAGTTTAGTTATTTAATTTTATAAAATAATATAAAATCTAAAACATATTTTTATAACAGACGTATTTTAGTGCTTTTTATATAAACAACGATAACAGCTGATAATTCAAAAGTATACTGTGTTCAAATTTATACATATAGATACCTAGTTTATGATTTAAAACTATATTAGAATGATGATAGGTCTTGTTTATTTTAACTAATAATTTGGCCTTGGCTATTAATGGTACATTTACGGCCTGCTTCTTACTATTGCTTTTAGACTCTTAGTTTGATTGGAAGCTAGATATAGATATATTAAAAAATATATATTTAACTACTTACTAAATTTAATTACAAGTTACACTAAAAGAAAATATTAATAACTGATTATAAAATATATCGAGGACGTTACAAGTCAGCCGTGGACCCAGGCCCGTGCGCCGCGCCCCGTGTGCCCTAGGGCAAAACGGTAATGATAATATCATTATAAATAATTGCTTCGATCCATACTTAGTATCGTTTATTCTGTAATATACGATCCCTAAAATAAAGAATCAAATTGACATGAAATTGGATAGAAAGTTCTATTGCTATCCCTTTTAACCGCACACGAGAAAATGAGATAGGAATACTAAAACATAATGCTATTAAATTCAATAACTTCATTGATTGTGTTTGAAAATCCCTTTAGTTAAAATCATATACGCATGTTTAAACATCATGAATTAACTGTTATTCAATTCGGACATTTATGATTAGTAACAAAAAACGATTCTTTGTTATGTTATTTTCATTCTATAAAACCTGTTTCAGATGGATGTATGTCGCGTAAACAATTATGACACTTTATTAGCTTTGTATTTGTTTACAATACAAATTACGAGTAAACACCTACTTTTATAATAGTAAAATATGAGGCCTTCTTTATAAAGGTATTCCCATTTGACTTCAATCACACTTATTTCTCAATTTCGAAAAGAGATAAGCTATTTCTCAATTTATTAAGATTAATAGGAAATGCCAAGTATACGCATTTTAATAATAACTATAAATCAGTTGTCAATGAGTTTTTTTTTGCAAAACGTAATGAAATGCCACCAGTTACGAATATACCAACACTTTTATTATACTGTTAAAATATTAAGAAACTATTTTTACCAGTGGCGTAGCTATCATTAGACAAGGTGGTGCGGTGCGGAAGGGCTAAGGTGAGACCTAGGTTGCCCCTAGGGGCAATTATATTGGTTAAAAAAAAAAAACAATTTCATTTTATTATATTTAATTTATTAAGTACTGCTCGATGATTCAGCATTCAGATTTATAAGCATTAGCAGCCTGTAAATTTTCCCACTGCTGGGCTAAAGGCCTCCTCTCCCTTTGAGGAGAAGGTTTGGAGCATATTCCACCACGCTGCTCCAGTGCGGGTTGGCGGAATACACATTTGGCAGAATTTCGTTGAAATTAGACACATGCAGGTTTCCTCACGATGTTTTCCTTCACCGCCGAGCACGAGATGAATTATAAACACAAATTAAGCACATGAAATTTCAGTGGTGCCTGCCTGGGTTTGAACCCGAAATCATCGGTTAAGATGCACGCGTTCTAGCCACTGGGCCATCTCGGCTCTATGCAAAATTATTAAATATAATTCATTTTAATCAGTTCATTAAAATGAATTATATTTAATAATTTTGCATCATATTATGTAATAAACAATAGGATCCGTAATTAACATAAAAATAAAACCGTGGTGTTACGGCTCGCTGTAGTTAGTATTCTACATTTATAAAATACTTATATAAAGATATTTATAAGCGTTAGACGCAATAGGAATTAGTATCAAATGACGTTGTGCTATAGGATTCAATTGAGTATCTTAATAAAAATAAAGAATAGTTAAATAATCAAAACATAATTATTATGTACAATATCTAGGCGAATAAAGGCCCCGGTGAGGTGTTATATAGAAGATTCTTTTAAAATCTATGATGTACCTACATCTACAGGTTTTGATTCTTGTTTATTTTATCAATAAGTGATTTGATTTGATTTGATAGAAAAATATATTTATGTAGGTACCAATTATATAAATGTATGCATTTTGTAAATTATCGCTGAAAGTTGCTCAACAGATTATAAATCTGCCGAGGTGGCCCAGTGGTTAGAACGCGTGCATCTTAACCGATGATTTCGAGTTCAAACCCAGGCAGGCACCACTGAATTTTCATGTGCTTAATTTGTGTTTATAATTCATCTCGTGCTCGGCGGTGAAGGAAAACATCGTGAGGAAACCTGCATGTGTCTAATTTCAACGAAATTCAGCCACATGTGTATTCCGCCAACCCGCATTGGAGCAGCGTGGTGGAATATGCTCCAAACCTTCTCCTCAAAGGGAGAGGAGGCCTTTATCCCAGCAGTGGGACATTTACGGGCTGCTTATGTTATGCTTATGAACTGATTAAAGTCGTCTATCTACTTTAATCGGTTGTATTGCCATTTTTATATTCTTATACAAAGTATTGCCATTTGATGATAGATTATATGATAAGGGTGGTACCTATAATGATAATTATGATAATGGTCATGATATTATCCTGAGCGATTACAGTCTCAGTGGAAAAAAGCTAGCTACGCTGTTCCGATTATAGTAGTCATATTTGACACCGCCGGAAACAGTTCAAGCTCATGACTAACGACATATTTCCAACAAGCAGACTTCGACTTTTTAGTTACAGTTTTTCGACGGTAAACCCAATAATGTTTTATCGGACCAACCTGAGCTATGAACCCAGGACCACGGAATACTGACCGACCTAAATACTAAGTGTATGGAACAGTTCTCGGATATTAATATTCCAATACTTAAATTATTTAAATAATATGAGATCGGAAATGGCCCACGTGGGACTTAAAACAGAGTTGTGGGCTCAAATCAAAGCACCGCTACAGCACAGAGCCTGCACATGCCTTTCTGCAGTTGTATTTTACCTACCTTTGCTGTGTTGTGTTCTTAAATATTCTCCCTTGAGAGGGGCCACTGAGTTCAAAATCGATCAGGAGAACTTCAAATTAATATGTTATTAACTTCAAAGTTATATGTTATTAACTCTTCACTAAAATGTATAAAAACCTCGCCTTATTGCCTCCACTGGTAACCGGTGACCGGAGGGCTGGTTTATTTTTTGCCGCAAGGATCGGAATTACGATTCACCGGGAAATGCTGCTAGCATTCTTGTCATGCAACGTGGTCATGATTTATACACTAATTATTATTTATATATATTTTTTTGTATAATATAATTAAGGCACTTACTTACTTTGTGGCAGGGCTTTGTGCAAGCCCGTCTGGGTAGATAACACCCCCTAATCGGATATTCTACCGCCAAACAGCATTACTTAGCATTTAAAGGGATAGTGTAGTGAGACAGTAAAACTACAGACTCAAGGGACATAACATCTTAGCTCCCAAAGTTGGTGGAGCATTGGTGTAAAGTAAAAGGAATGGTTATTATTTCGTATAACGTCAATGTCTATGGCGGTGGTGACCACTTACCATCAGGTAGCTAATATGGCCGTTCGGCTAACTATTACATAAAAAGGCTATAATTATAATAATTCTTATGTAAATAAATAATGTACCATTCACTTTAATAATATTTATAATTGCCTAACAAATAAATCTATTGGTAATATTTTATATCCATAGTAAATGGCATGTTTAGAGATGAGGAGATTGAAGTTGCTATTACATAACTCAATATAATAACATAATAATATGGAATACCAATACCAATAATAATTAATCTTGATATGTATATTTTAACATTGTTGATATATGATATAGATATAATATCAATGTCTGTCTGAGATAATTTATAGGGTTCCGTATCTCTGAAGGAAAAAAGGAACCCTTATAAGTTTACTTCTAGTTGTCCGTCTGTCTGTCTGTCCTTTAAGATATTTTTTTCTCATAATTACGCAGAGGTATAAAAACCTGAATGAAGGTCTATGATCCCTTGGAGCTGTAAAAATCTCTAAGTCTACGGAATCAAAAGATACAGCCGTTTATGATGCGTTTCCCACACATTCACAAAGTGAAATACCTATAGGGTAATTTCCTTTGCCCTAGATTTATGCAATTTGGCATAATCTGAAAATATTGTAAGAAAAAAACCAAAAACTGTATTTTTTTTTATTGTTACTTCTTTGCCTATTTGTCTATCTGTCTGGTGGTACGAAACCGTCAGAACGCGAGTCCGACTCGCACTTGCCGGTTGCGTAGATTAATTTCTTCCGTGTTAATTTTAAATGTTTTGAATCTTCCAAGTAATCTATTCTTAAAGCTAACGAAACATACTATTATTATTATTATTATATAATAACTATTTTTCTGTTGGAAACTCGTTTATCTGTTTGACTCACATGAAATTCATGTTTGAACTAGCCGGTACTGAGTACACCAAAATACCCATTATAAACAACTCTGTCTCCTCAAGGGACGTCCCAGGATCGCTCACACATGCCTACGTGATGCCCCGACGCTCAACCCACCTATGTGGGCCTCATATAACCGAAGTACAGTTGGGAACTAACGAATTATGTCCCTTGTGCCTGTAACTACCCTGGCTCACTCGCCCTTCAAACCGAAACATCCTTAGTGGTAGAACTAAATTTTTTAAATATTTTTTTTGCTTTTTATCAGGCGATACTTTACTTTAAACAGTAATCAATATCGTCCACATATGGATTATAAAATACGTTCCGAACTGGTAGTTTTTCATTTACTTCAACACTCAACATTCAACATTCGACACGACGATTCAAAAGTGCTTTTATGAGCCTACTTGTATAAAGAATATTTTGATTTTGATTCATCACCAAGTAAACATAACTTCCTGAAGCTTATTCGATGATTATGGATAGAAACATGTTTTCATGTAAAACACATGAAAACAGTGGATTTGTGGGTGAACATCATGATGTTAAGATACATACATACATAGTATAAAACAAAGTCGCTTACCACTGTCAGTATGTATGCTTAGATCTTTAAAATTAAAAAAACCGATTTTGATGCTGTTTTTTTCAATAGATAGATTGGTTCAAGAGGAAGATTTATATGTATAATACATGCACAATATCGTAGAGAAACATTGATAATTTTAGAGGTTTCTACAATGATTTCGTAAATAAACACATTTTATTGCGGTTACATTGCAAACGCTGGCTAAACCCTACGGGATAGATCAAAATAATGTACTACAGTATTGTATACCTTAAAAAAGTATTCATCATATTTGTCTATCTCATAGGTATAACCCACAATTAACATTTTGTATCCCTTACTTTTTACAAGAAATAATGGTTTATTTTGGAAGCAATTTTAAGCAATATAGCATCAAACCTTATCCAATTAAGTACCTTAAACACATTTTGCATTTAATATAGATCAATATGGCCCTCTACAGCATGTAATTTAAATGAATGTTTTCGAAGATATTACAGATTTAAAACGCAAGGACAATGGTTTATGTTGTCTAACGACTGAACTGTGAACTATCTAAGCATACACAGGGACAGACAGAGGTAAGCGACTTTGTTTTATACTAGGTAATGATTAACATTGGAGCCGTGCGAAGCCGGGGTGGGTCGCTAGTTTATAAATAGCTCAACGATAAAACATCCAACTATCGAATCGGGGCAGAGTGATGAACTGAGTTTGAAACATTCTGTGAAAGGAGGCTGTTCTCTAGTAGGGAGACATTTTCTTAATGATTGATTTCTGATTTCGTAATAATAATTATCGTATATTTATTTTGGAATGACTTGATAATTTTCTAAATCGTAAAATTTACTCTAAAGTATCTAATTGTGATCTTGTATTAATGTAATAAAAGATAGCAGATGATAAGATCCACTATCGGATTTGTTTAATTTGTTGTGAATATAAAATTTTATTTATTCATAATACGTCTGTGTCACTATAAAGAACATGAAAATATGAGTCTGGTTTGAGAGACAATAGTGAATACATTTCAGTACATATTATTTCTTAAACAGAACAGGTATGTTACAACTGTTGTGTGAACAAAACAAAATGTAATAAAATTTGCTTGCATTTTACTGAAAATAATTGGCAATCGTTTTTAATAAGATATTTCTCTTTCAGTTTCAAAATGTCAGCTGAAGATACGATAGAAACGATCATAGGTCGTTTTGGAAAATATCAAATATGGATTTTGTTTCTAATAATCCTTGGGAGGTTCCCCACTGAATACCAGCTGAGCAATGTCGTGTTCATCATGCCAAGCGTTGAATATGTGTGCATGGATGAAAATGCATATAACTTGACCAATCATTGTCCGTGTTCAAATCCTCAATATGACCAAAGTACAATTGTGAGTTCAGTGACTAGTACTTGGAATCTTATATGTGAAAAACAACAGTTGGCAAGTTTGACGCAATCAATGTTGCAAGTGGGTATTCTTGTTGGAAGTATATTCTACGGACATTTATCTGATAGGTATGAATAAAACTTATAGCTTTATATTTTTCTAGTTGTTAGTTAAGCACTGCTAAAGCCATCAGCACGTGGTGCCTAAACAAATCTTATTGTACAAATATCAAATTCACCTTACCTAAAATTACAAGTGAATATCACAATATTCACTTGTAAATTTAGGTATGTGAGATTTTCACGCTTATTTCTGTTAAACTTGACTTTTATTATTCAATATATCATTAGCATACATTAGCGTCATTATTATACAAAATAAATAATTATTGAATGCTACCTATTAAAATAGTGTTTCATTGTTTTCTAGGTACGGTCGTAAAGTTGCGTGTTTACTGGCACTCATATCAGAGATTGTCTTTGTGGCTTTATCCGCGGCTTCATCTGAATTGTGGATGTTCATCGTAGCACGGTTTTTTATTGGAACAGCAGTTGGAGGAACAATGCTTTGCTGCTATATCATCATAATTGAACTCAGTGGAAAATCATTCAGACCATATCTGACGGGATTAATTGAAATATCCTACATATCATCCTACTTTACGCTTCCCATGATCGCTTATTATTTACGCGATTGGAGACACCTCCAACTGGCTACGTCAGTGCCTTGGGCGTTTGTTATACTTTACTATTATCTTATACCAGAGTCACCGAGATGGTTGATAACGATCGGCCAAAAAGAAAGAGCTGTACAAATATTAACTTACATTGCCAACAAGTACGTACCAATTAGTTAATCAAAAATTGTTAAGTCAATTTGTATAATTCCAATGTATTTTTAATTAATTATTATTCATTACCTTTTGTTTTTCAGAAACAAAAGACCAACTAATAACATAAGCGCTTTAGTTGACAGAGCTGTAATGGAATCGCAAACGAGTAGTAATAAGCAACATGCGACTTATACAGATCTGTTTAAAACTCCGAAGATCAGAGCGTATACGTTAATCATTGCCTGCGTTTGGATGTGTTGTTCACACACATTCTTTGGCATCAATCAGTATATTGGTCGGCTTCAAGGAAACATTTATCTTAATGTAATGGTTTCGGCAGTAAGTCTTATACCTGGAGTGGTGTTAGTCGTTTTAGCTTCTTTGTACCTTAGACGAAAGATCGCTGTTATTACAAGTTTTGTCGTAGCTGGAGTCTCGCTATTAGTTTTCATATTTATACCGGCTGATATGCGAATTGTAGAATTAACATTCGCTATGATAGGTCAGATCGGAGCTTACACAGCCTTCGTACAGGTATATTTGTATTCATCAGAAATTTTCCCAACGGTAGTGAGAAATTCTGCAATGGGATTTGCTTCAGTTTTTGCAAGATTTGGTGGATTTATTGCACCGTTTGTTGTAAATATAGGAATAGAATGGGTAGCTCTCGTAATATTTACTATTTTAGCATTTTGTGCTGGATTTTTATGTTATTTCTTACCGGAAACCAAAGATATTGTGCTTTTAAATACAATTGATCAAACAGAAAAATCAAAGGAACGTAAAACCATAAGCTAATAGCAGGTGTTTTTAAACTCAAAAGAGATATTTGTTTTTATATGTCTTAGTTATAATGTGAATGTAAACTGAACTATATAAATGATCTAATACGTGTAGAGCTATTCTGTAATAATAAACTCGAAAGTCACATGACATTGACTATGATAATTATAAAATTGATAGCATACAAGTATAAAAATAGCGTATCACCGTAAGTCGGTGGTCATTATTTGACGAGTTGAAACGAAGTGACTTCTAGAATAACACTGCTGATCACTTTACTGACAATTTTAGAGCGAGAAAAAGACATTTATAATTTTGTAAAATTATATTACTTGCAGTGAAAAAATAAACTGATCCTACACTCCTTATTTAGCGAGTTACGAGTTTAAGGGTAAACTAAATTACGCGGCTTGTAGTGAAGTGAACTGGCGGATGTGGTCACGTAAGGAAAGCTGTTTCTTTCTCTTTCTCTCTGTCTTTCATCATCATTTTATATACAGATTTGTGAACATTTATTTAATCGTTTGTTTTAGGTATTTTTACATATTTTTTTTTATTTAATTTCATTTAATTCTTATAATATACAGCGCCAACCACTTCGTGCCAACATGTGTCTCACACCACTCGTTTTTTTTTTTAATTTTGTATTCATTATGAACATGAATCGTCATAATGTTATATTCATTAAATAGTACATAACCTTTATAAATGTAATATTTGTTTGATTTCAAAGAAAGTTACGTTGTAAATATCAAAAAGCCTAACGACTAGTCCAGTCAAAATAAACATTCATCATTTGCATAAATTCCTAAGTAATTCAAAATTTATATGAACGTTTAAATAGATATTTACTAGTAAAATTTAGGTTTGTTTTATCTCCAAATGAGTATGAGAGTAAAAAATGTCAGGACAATTTTTGTAGATAACTGCATGATCTACAACTTTTGTCCAAGCCATTAAAGTAACTGTTTCGCTAAAAATTTCATAAATAATAAAACTAACTAACCTTGCATAAAATTCATTGCACACAAGAGATCGATGGGGATTTTATTTTAAATGGAAAATTTAAGAAACAATGAATGATTATTTTGATTGGATTTAATTAAATATAAAGTATGCTTTAAGTTTACTTACTTATAACGAATTAATACTTAATAATTACGAATACATATAAAACCTATATATGTTTTGCTAGTCCCTGTTTGAATTAAGACAAACTATTAGATATATAAATTAATCAATAGCCTTACTATTCATAGATGTCAATATACTCTGCAGGTATTGTTCTCAAATATCTGCTATAACTTGTTGATCCATATATATATATGTATATATATATACATTATACATATAATAAAATGGTAACTAATCGAAAACTCTGTGGTAAAGAGTTCCAGTGGTGTTACATCATCCCTTTGCATTTGAAAAAACAATCAATGTAAATAGATACGACGTAGATGATTTTATGTTTATACCCTTTCTCATTCCAAAAAACTTTTCGTTTACTTTTAAGCGAGTCCAGTTATCAGATCTATCAAATAAAAAAAAACATTATCTGTAAATCCATTTGGGAACTACAACGCCACGACAGACGCAATGATACACAGATATGTCAACCATATAATACCCCTACTTACCGAGGCTTAGACCGAACTAAGACCCGGGCACCATCTAGTAAAAAATAAAAATAAACCAAGTATATCTGAACGCAATAAACTTTAATATTCATTATCAATATAATTCCGACTTTTATCATAATCAAAATGCGTAGAAGATAAATGAAAATCTAACGTCAATAAAATAAATTGCAGTCACACCTGTGACTCCTGTTTCCTTATATAGCAGATTAGTTACCTAATATTTATCTTGTCTAGAATTCTATATTGAATATTATGAAAACCACCAAAATATTTCGTCACTAGTATAAACAATAAAGTGTGATATATTACCCAAAACTTGAATAATACGCTGTAATACAGCCAAAAGATAAACAAGACATCTATTACAGTCCAGAACACAAATGCCAGTTTGGCAACTCCGAGGGGACGAGGCTCTTGTATCTTTGGTGCAGCATTCAACGGGAAGTCGATGAATGAACCTGAAAGTTAATATAAAAACAATTTAAGAATGCAAATTTTAATAATAGAAAATTTTATATTATTTAAGTATAATAGTATAAAATTGTACATCATACTTATTCTGCATAATTTTTGTAAAATAAGGTACACAACTTTCCTTAACTTATTAATAAGTATATCGATAAAATGTATGCAATGTACGTTACTACGAAGGATAATGTCATATCGCCAACTTTGTACAAGCTGTTAAAAAGCGAATAGCCATTGTACATACAAACTACTAATCAAAGTCAAGATGGCATAGAATCTAGATGAACGCGTGGATCGTAAAAATAGTATTATATAAAGATCAAAACATAACCAGAAATAATTAAGTATCCAACTATGCTAATATCCACTAACGCGCGTTGAAGCAACGTGGTTATCGTGGAATAAACATCTCCTTAAAAAGAAAAGGTGGCTTTAGCAAAGCAGCAGAAGATTTACAAGCTATTACTATTTTCCTTGCTATGAGAAAGAAAGGTGCGTTCGATCGGTTTTACATGCTGTGATGTGATTTGATTAGACCGTCTTGAAATTAAATATTAATTAAATTAGTAGTGAGATGACTATACGATGATATTTATTTATTCATAGGTACACAAACAGAATACAATCAGAACATACATTAAAACTACGGACTTACACAATGTTAAGCTAGAATACATTCCTAAGCACACGACATGCTCATAACAATTATATATAAATGCAGTCTGGTGCTATTTTATATAATAATTAAAAATTAATAAATTACAGTAAATATATAAATTAAAATAAATTGATATTATGTAACATTAATAGTTAAATTATCTAAATAACATTGAATATTTATTACTATGGTATAATGACTGATATGATTTTATTCTTACCGTCTTTATGAAATCTCTCTAGGCTTGCATTCTTCTCCTTCCAACGATCTTGAAGCCAAGTTCTCAGTTCTTCTTCTTCGTACGGTAAGTCGTCAATGTCGTAACTGTAAATAACATTTAAAAGATTATACTATTTTTATAAATCGCTTTGCATTCAATTGAACCTTTTATACGACATGCAAAATAAAAATGCATAATTGTGGTAACAACCCGAATAAAATATTGGTTTGATTGCAAATAATTTACTAAACACGTGACATTAAATTTTTTTTTTTAATTTTGACAAATAAGTATGTTAATTAAACTTAGCTTAAAGAAAATTTACTTCCATGCAAAAAAAAGATTTTTCTATATGTAATAGCCAGACGGAAGGGTTACCGGATGGTAAGAGACCAACACCGCACATCAACATTGGCGCTATAAAAAATATAAATCATTCCTTACATCACCGATAACACCAATTCACCATCAACCTTAGGATGTTATGTCCCTTCTGCCTACAGACTCTGACTCACTCACACACATAATTCCAGACTCTATACATAATATTTTACATATAATCCTAGCGTTAGAGACACAGTAACAAAACAGTTTTGTCTCTGTGTGTGTCAGACGATGTCTGTAACAGCACCACTAAGAATTGTCAAAATATTATAAATTAGTTAAAGTTATGTTTTAGTCCGAACGTTTATGACTGCTGCATACTTTTGTTGTCTGCCCTTTGCACATTGGATACGTTGTTAACACGTTAGTAAATATGGATGAATAGTCATAGGTTGTTCTATATATATTCTACTTAAGTGGAGATACGTTGTACTTCTTGAAATTCAGTTCAATTACATCGAGGAAAGTCTTGATTTATTTCATATTCGATTTAAGTTCTATAAAAACCATCTTAAATAGTTCAATGAATTCTCATTAATGGTAAGTAAATATTTGGTAAGAAGTATTTATTTGATGCCTTAAGATTAATTTTTATCCTTCATTTTAGCTTTATTGATATTTAGACGCACGTCCAATATTTGATGACCACGATTATAAATTCAAATTACAACGCTTTAAGTCACATATTGTCCATTCAAGGTAATAAAACCAGTTAAACAATTTACTCCATTTATGGCGTTATGGAAACAATAGAAACGTATTAGATAAAATTATTACCGTTTAAAGTGAAAATGTACGTGCTTAGGCATTTTTCCATGCAGTAAATCCATTTCAGTCTGCGCGGGCGCATCGTAGGCAACAGTGACGTCATACACAGACGCAAGTCCAGAAGTTCGCAAGCGAGAACAAAGCACGGCCCAGCCCGTCGTGCGCGGATGCAGGACGAACTCAAAGTTCTGTAAAATGCTTACAGTATTTCATAAACAAATATACATAAGCAATGCGATACAAAAATAACGATTCTGCGAGACATGCATGCATGCAAACATGTATCTATTTAATTATCGATTTAGTTTAAATTATACTGACTCTCTTTCAATCGAAAATTGCTAATAACAATAACATAACAATAAATATTTATTTGTAATACTATTTCGAATAGCTCCTTATATTCATTTAATTTTACTTCCAAAGTTCCGATAGCAAATAGGTACGCCACCATTCAAAATTCAATTTTTTCGCGAATCAAATAAAACAATAACAAAAATTGATTACTTTTGCTTTCTAGCGCGATGTTTTCGTACTTCGGAGTTTTGACATACCATTTCTGTGGTATTGGCTAGCATTTGTTCATTTAAAGTAATTAACGGAATTGTTCTTTGATATTTGTTATTTTAAATAATAAAGTCAGATAATTTTTGTGTATTATTTGAAACAAAAGTGATTTCCATTTCTGATCTTTAAGAATAGTTTATTCAAGATGTTGACCAAAAATATGACGTCATTATAATGTCATTTTATTTATCTTCTAACTCCTCTTGTGGGTGGAAAAGGTTATACGAATTGCACTCACAGATAGGCTACACCACGTTGATAGATCAAATCAACTTGGAGTATGTTAGATATATAGCTCGTCCCGATCATAAATTTAAATAAAAACTAGGATAATAACTTAATATTATAGGAGATTCCCTTATGTAGCGAATTCATACAATCAATACGAATTATTACCTACATGTGCATTACCGTCTTTACTATTGGGCACGTGCCCAGGGCCCCCATCCTGAGAGGTCCCCGAAGAACCAACAATTTCTTTCAAACGTTTGTTCTCACGTTGACTGCTATGTATGTGTTTGAAAGTGATATATTTGTAAGAAATAGCTAACATATTTATCATTTTAAAATTGATTGTTCAAAGTTGTTACGGTAGTATTTATATCGATAATATAAGCCAAGGTAATTAACATTGCCTAGCATTCAACCCAAACAAGAATTCAAATCAAAATTTCAGCCAAGTTGGTTTTTAATAAGTGCCCATTTTTATTTCAATTAACTATTATCTTTACGTTAACTAAATTTTTTTCTGATATTTTCATACAGGCGTTTATACGTATTTAAGCACAAACTAATAAAATTTACAAATAGATTAATTCTTGATTAAAATGACATTTATTTCACACGATTCTTATGCAAAAACCTCATTAGTTAAATGACGATACGTATATTAATCAGATAAAACCATGAACTTTAGAATTAGCATTGATATTATAGCAGGATATTAAACGTATGATAAAATCTACTAATATTAAATAAAATGCCTCACCGGTAATTGTCTTGATAAAGCAAATTTCTCACTACGTCGTCTATTGTCTTCGCTCAAGTCGGTTCCTTCCGGAAATAACACTACCTGGTGATGGTATCGAAGTCTTTTATAATAGTCCACAAACTGTGTCATGCTTACTTCATCTTGTTGCCAATTCCTCTTTACGTATAGAAAATAATTGAGCTGCATTATCCAACCTAAAACGTAATCATATTAAGCAAGCGTGTATGTCCACCATCAACGGTATTGGAACAGCGTGATGGAATACAAGCTCTTAGCAATCTCCTTAATAAAAGGGATCTTATTCAGCAGTTTATAATAAACAATATCGTTCCTACGTCATGTCGTCTGAGAAAAATGTATTTGATACCAATTAAACCTTTTTGGAACGGCGTTAAATCATCACGTAAGGTAATATATACGGTCTGCTATATACAGTTTGTAATATTATTTTAACTATTTTTTTTGTTATTGCTTTAATTCACACGGTATTTTTTTATAACTATTTTATTTCTTGTCATTTATTTAATACATAATATATAGAAAGCAACTTCGATTAAACATTTTTTTTTAAATATGTTTTAAAATTAAAGCAGTGAAAATTGCCTTTATATTTATAAATCAATATTGGACAACATCACATACATTACTGTGATCCCAATGTAAGCTAAAGCACTTGTGTTATGGAAAATCAGAATTAACGACGGTACCACAAACACCTAGACCCAAGACAACATAGAAAACTAATGAACTTTTTCTACATCGACTAGGCCGGGAATCGAACCTGGTGTACACGCTACTCGGCCACGGAGGTCGTCTAACTAATCTAAATTAAGTTACTTACATTCTTATACTATATATATATATATACATATAAGTAATTATGAATGTGTTCAATTATATCGATATGATGATGTCCTTCTGATCGATGATTGATTTTGGTAACGTGGGCCATTCTCAAGTGAGAAAAGCCAACTGGGCAAGGCATATACAAGTGCAGTCATTATTTCGTGACTCTCATAATCAGATGGGAAGACAAATCCGACACGACCAAAAAGCGTTCAGGCACAGGACCAGCGTCTTTTCTCTTTCCGAGGCAAAGGAATGAATGAAAATTTATAAATAATTTAGAAATGGACATTTTTTTCGACTATTTTTATATTATATTTTTCTATCGAGATAATCAATCTTGATAGAGAAAACTAATTAATTTATCCTGATCTTTGACATGATCCTATAAATCCATATCATATTTATATTGAAAGCTGTATGACTAAAATAATTACTCACAGTAATTATCAACCAGTTAGATCCGTTTATTTAGGACGGTCATATCTTAAGAAACGGACCAGAAACTATTATACAACAATAAAAACAGTATGAAACGGTCATGCATTGAAATTTAACGCGAATGAATCCGCAGGGCACAATTATTTTTTTACTACTTTTATATATAATTCTCTAATAACCTTAAACAATACGTTAACAAAAACGCGGGAACAATTACGTAAAAACGGTTTCTATTGATTGGCAAAGATTCCTATATCAGACTCACCCATTCCTGGAACCGTTTTAATTTCGTCTTTCAAAACGAATTTAATTTTTGATTTTCCTCTCGTGATCACATTAAATAAATCCCTTTTAAGTTCTGGTTTCTTAATATTTTTATCTTTACACGTGCAGTCGGTGTTTCTTTCACGTTTTTGAGTTGCGTGATACAAAGCTATCCACACATAATTCCAATCAACTCTCGTCCGATGGTTCATTACAATTATGGTCGTTTCATCTGGATTCACATGATCACCGTAATGATGCAGTTCCGTGTTGCAGCACCATTGAAATAATGCCTGAAGAAGTACTTCTCTATGATTACAGTTACCTTGATCTTTTACATTAAAACATTATGTTACAGTTTATGCTACAATTGACAATACTTTACCACAGGATACAGCTCCCATAGCGAGAAAAGTACATCCACTACTTTTCTGTATAGTATGTGTTTTATAAACATTAAATACAAAACTGGACAATAAAGTACGTAGAACCCTGGAATATATATTATATCAAAACGAGCGCTAGTGAGTATTCAATATAATAAATCATTATACGTATTGAAAATACGCTTTTTTTTTAAATAGTTATTGTTTGATATTTTACATAAGTTGTCATTCCACTGTTTGATATAACACCGAATTATTTATTAGAGTAAAATCAATGTTTAAAGAACTTTATTAACCTGCTAAGATTGTATAATACCAAGCAGCACAAACCAGCACGCCTGTCGCCATGATGGCGCGCTAATACTGACGAGGGTTGAAGAAGCCCTAGCAATATGTTCTAGATTAGAACCCTTATGAACTTAGTTTCATTACATAGGCTTTACGTAAGTCACACTCGCGATAATAACCATTTTATGATTTTGTAATACTATTTTTGTAAATAAAACAAATGTACCTAAAAATAATATAATCAACCTTTTTAATATTTACTATCCTTATAAATATATTGATATGTTTAATATCAATTGCACAAAAAAAATTATAAGAGATTCAACCCTCCGTCTTTATGTCTCCAATGAAACCCATCATGTGTCTTACGCACAGAAAACAGACTCATTCTTTATAATCATAGTCATAGTACAATATATAAATAAAAATAATAGTGGTGCATTTTTTTAATATTTCAGAACAGCACTACGATTCTGTAATAATTCACTCGTGTAATGTTGACAACCGACTCACAGTGGTACGCCATTTTGATACGTGTATTATATCAATTTTATAATGATTCTAGTCAATGACGCATATCACATATTGACATTTAGACTCTTGTTGAATAGAAAAGTACTTCAGCGTAATATTTTGTAATTTGTTTTTGTTATTCGAACTACATTCTAAAATAAATTGACTGTTTGTGTAAATAAAGTCTCATTATTTTCTGTACATTGACTGTGACGAATCTATCCAATGGCTTTTTTGGAATCAGCTTATTTGGTTGTCACAGGACAGGTGGCTTGAATCCTAATATTGCTAAATAAAATATTAAAGTTAATTTGAATCTGAATACATTTAATCCAGTACTTTACATAATATGTTCCAATTTATTCCAGAAAATATTTACTGATAATACTATTTTGAATAGAAAATAAATATAAAAAGAGTATCTTTTAAAAATTGCTTTCCTTATTATGTTCTTCTGAAGCCGTGCTCCGACCCCGGGAAGGAGTGTAATTGTTACGATCCATGGTACCGCTTTCTTCTATAGACATTAAGAGTTCAGTACCCTTTGTCTCCGGCAGAAATATACACAAAACAGCAGCGATCATTGGCGGTACTCCAAATGCCACAGGGGCACACCACTTCCCATAAATACGAAAGTTAGCAACAAAAGGTGCTATCATGGAACCAAATCGCGCCATCATCGACGAAATACCTATGGCAGCATTTCGTACAACTGTTGGAAACATTTCCGAACAATACAAGTAAAGAACAATGAATGCCATGAAACTAAATAAATCACCGACACAAGAAACTATTAAAGTTCCAATATCTTCTGGAATTAAGACAATGGTTATGAGAGAAATACTACTTGCAATATTGAAACTGATAATTAGTATCTTCCTACCCATGAATTTAATAAGTGGAATCGCTAAAATACACCCACACAAACACCCGCCACCGTTTGTCACCACATTTAGAAAGATATTTCCTGTCAAACGACTAATAAATTGTGAGACTCCGTAATAGCAATATCCTGATACAAACCACGAAAATGACATGATCAATAAATTTCTTCTTAAATAAGAATTGCGTAATAAATCAATAACTGTTTGTTTTCGACGTCTAATCATTACAGAATCCAGTTGAAATGTCTCAATTTCTCGCCGAATTTCATGTATTGGAAGATTGTTTCTGCAAAACAGTATTTTAATTTGTGTGACTAAATTTTAAGTAGGTCTTTATATTATATATCATAAAATATTAAAAAAATAATTTAGTAAGATAATTTGTGAGTAAACATAACTATTTCTAACAATAATGTATTAAAAAGTAACAATTGTTTAGTACTAACATTTTAGCTATGTGTTCCATAATTTTAATGGCTTTGAAAGTTTTATTCCTTGACAAAAGCCATCTAGGCGATTCAGGCAACACACATGTGTAAAACAGCTGAGCTAAACTAACAGCAGATATGCTTATTTGAAAATGTACATAATCTCTTATATAATATCCAAAAACAGCTAATACAATATGTCCAATAATAAATGGAATGTGAAAAATAATAGATAGGGTCTCTCTGTGTACGCAGCCAATGAATTCCATCAGTAGAACAAATGAAACTACCATCACTCCGCCAACAGCAGTGCCCAAAAACATTCGCAGCACGGTGAAGCTCCAGTATTCAGGCATAATAGCAGTTATTAATCCAGTGAAAATTTCAAGGATAATAGCAACGAGCAATGCTATTCTTCTACCGAATCTGCAAATATATCATTCCGAAAATAAGGCTGAAAACCAAGGTTTTATAGTACACATGGGAATGTTATACGCCCAATTTCTAAATTCTAGGATCAAAGGACTGTTAGGACTTGACCATTGATCCATTGATGTAAAATATAACTCGATTTTGTGCTTTTACAAACCTGTCCGATGCAAGACCAAAAACAAGGCTCCCAATTAGCACTCCAAGTTGAAATACAGTTTGAGTAAAATCCTTTTGCCACGATTTATGGCATATTAAATTCCATTCTGTTACAATCGTCCGGGTAAATTCGGTCTTATCATAAACAGGCACGTCACAACATGTTTCATTGTGTGGACAAATGTATTGCACTGGGGGAGCCAAAAATAATATAGCCATTTGATGGAAAGCAACAAAAAATTTACTTAAAAAAATCATAATGCAAAGCCATATGTGATACTTTCCGAAGTTTCCGATAAGAGCATTTATTTGCGCCATATTTATATCATGAAATATAATAAATTTAATAATAATTACAGATATTATAAGAAAATCCAGATGGTCAAGCATCTTCATTACAATTTAAGGTTAAAACATAAACGTGTTCACTTTAAAAATATTTCTTGATCTAATAAATAAATATGTTATATCAATTAAAATTAAGGAATAATTAGACTTATAAATCCCAAAAATAAATAAATATTTAACCGACTTAAAATCATCATTTATGTAAAATGATTCATCATATATATATTCTATACCAAACACCGATTATTGTGTGCGAGTATTATTTTGTTTCGATTTGAAGAGCGACTGAGCTCTGTATCTACAGGCACTAGGGACATAACAGATTTGTTCTCGAAGTTGGCCACCAACTTCGAGAACAAATCTGTTATGCATTGATGAAGAATGATTAATATTTCTTACAGTACCGATATCTATAGGCAGTGGTGACCACTTACCATCGGGTGGCCCATTTCCCTATCTGCCTAGCTATACGACACAAAAAATAGGCACTAGTGTCACGTGTGTCATATGTCTTCGAATGCTGTTCTAAGCTTAATGCATATATTTTTACGGTATAGCTAATTTATATTTGTAATACCAAGTAAATTGCCTACTTAGAAAATAATGATATCTGTTTTCCGTACTACATACAATATGATACATCTTTTAAAATGCTCAAATATACGTAACGTATCTCGAAGGTAACATTGAACCGAGTAAGCGATCCGATATTACCGGACGCACCACATTTATTTGAAACATCATATCTGTAAGCCCTTGTCCAAATTTTAAAGAAAAATACGAAAAGGTAATTCACACTCAGAGATTTACTTGTTAACTTTTTTTAAAAAATGTGTATATCATTTTGTGTGAAAATTGTTTATTGTGAAACGGTTTACTATAAATAGTATGTTATACCAAAGACTATCAAGGGGCAAACCATAACTTGTCCCTAAATAGAATCAAGTTTAAATTATCCAAATGAGTAAAACCATTTTCGAGTGATTGGTAAAAAAAAAAAACATATACGTCGAACATACAAACTCCTTTTGTAGTTGTAAAAAACTGTGACTCACTATTACCATTAAAAAGACATCATAGGCTAAAATGTAAACACGATAAAGAATAAATTTTAAACCAACAATATGTGCCATGTTCAAGGTCGTCGTGGTAATTGTTATCGTTGATGTAGTTCGAGGCTTAACTAGCAGTAAGTACGTGTATCCGTGGCTAAAATATTCTTGTTATGTAATCGTGAATGAGCTGAGGTAATGTTTGAAACCGAGTGGACAGTACCGACTTTCTTTGTGCTAGAAATAATTCGTCTCGTATTCTGCGGTAAAAAAACATCGTAAGGAAATCTGCATAGTTCGAGAGAAATTTTAACATATGTTTAAGATACACAATATACTATAGATAATCTTTAAATCCAATCATTTATATATTAACGAACTTTTTTTTACTTATGCCGTAATCAATTCTATGATTGTGATCACACCTTGATCGTATTTATAATATCAAGCCAGGTACTCACTTGTAGGTTCACCGTGTATGTACTTATAATAGTGACTACTGTAACAGTACAACACATCAATTGTCTCCTTGAATTATTGAATTTCGAGTAGATACGAGCCATAGTCGATACAACGTATTCATGGCGGCAATATGATTTCAATCAAATTTATATAGTTTTAATTAGTATAGTAGCTAACTTACAAGGTGCGAATTCCGAGGTCATAGTCCGGATGAGTCTAGTAAAGTAGTTCTAGTCAATAACATAGGTACACTAAAGAACGTCACGGTAGCATGCGAAAGCGATCCGGTGACGCCCGTTGAAGAGAGAGGGTACCGCTGGTTTTTTGTGGGTATTCCGGTATACAAGAGCGCACTAGGGGTCTTTTGCAGCGGCGAATCCCACATAATGCCCCACATCGTGTGAGGGAAAATTAACGTGTGTATCCAGCAAAGAAAAATAGTACACTAAAGTATAGAATCGGTAACTAAACAACTTACATCTTGAATTGACATAAGTACAAGTAATCCTTATCTTACAATGTAATATAAATTAAATTATTTTCTCCGATATATTATATAATATACGGGGTTATTTAAAAAATATCAATAATATATAATCTTTCCGTTTGCATACGGTACAGAGAACGTTTTTGGGGAATGGTATACGCATATATAATAAGATACCGGGAAATGTTATGTTACAATTACGAAATTTAAAAAGTTTATTAAGACTAAATTATTAAATAAGTCTTATTAAAAGAGTACTTTTTAGAAAAAAACGCCTGGATTTAGGCTCGGTTTCCATCACAAGACACTAATTATTGTAAAAAAACTTTTGAATTGAATACTAAGAGTGTCCAAGATAAGATTACAGTACTCAAAAATAATTGTAATAACTTTTGGTACGGGAGCAATATAGAAATCTCAAAAAAAAATACTTGCCCATACTAAATAACAGATCAGTAGCTAGAGTTTGTATGGAGAAACGAAATAATTTTTGAGACTTCAATATTTAGCCCATACTAAAAATTATTACAATCATTATGTATTTTTAATATTTTTCAATGTTTACTTATTCCTACTAAAATAAATGACCATGAGTATATCAAGGCCTAGTTTTATTTTACAGTCAGATAATATGGTATCCATTAATTTTAGTCAAGGTAGTGCAAGTAGGTTTTTATATATATATATTTTTTTTTCTTTTCTTGCGCCGATTGTTCGGCATTTGAACCGAATTTCGGCTGAATGTCGAAAATACGGTTGAAGCTGGCGAAAACCGACTGTAAAACGAATTACGATCCATCAGTAAAGATTAATATACATACATACAGCAGGAGCTATAGGGAAATCGCACGGAATATGTAAAATCTATTTATTTTTATCTTTGTCATTTGTTTCGTTGCAATCTATACGTATAAAATAACATGTGACTTACTGATTCGTCATCGCCGAGCGTAAACTATTAAAGTTAGGGCCATGAAATTTGGTAAGTATCGTTTTATTGAGTAAACAAGCAATTAGGAAGGAATTTTAGAACTTCTTCACCTAAGGGAAGCACGTCATTTTTTAAGTTAGAAAAATGAAACTTTATGTTTGGGAAACTGATTAAAAATCAGTCGATACGTGTTTAAGCGTTTTTGGATATTACATCCCTAAGGAGTAAAATACACACCACTGTGGTATACAAAGGAACTTAAATTAACGTAATATTTTTAGTTAATCTGTAAATACATTCAACTCGCAACAACAGAAAACCGCAAGCAACAGATAGTCTAGTATAGACGTCACGAGCAGTCGACGACGTTCTTTCTAGGAGCGGTTCGCAGCAGGAATACAACTCTAAAACAATACTGCTTCAGTCTAAATATCGTAATTTATTGTTGATTAGAAATTCGAAAACATTGACATTGTTCAATGAAGAAAATTAATGGGCTTATATATCAGTACGCACGTAGTATTTCAAGTACGCTCTAATTAGTTTACAAGATATTTTAACTTTTTTCATTCTTGTAATTGCAATCTACTTTGAAGTCAATTAATTGTTCTGAAGCAGTCATAATTAATTTATTTCATTGCAGTTTTTTCGTCGTTGAATAATGTGTCATTGTTTTTGTCAGAGATAATATTGCACGTTATATTTTATTATAATGAGTATCCGACCACCTCCGAGCGCCGTTCATTGAACTATGACGTCACTTGTCGCAAATGCATGGCCTGCATAAAGAAACTCATTCAGAGTGTTCAACTTCATAGTTTTAAAAGTATGTCCTCATATTTATAATAAAAAAAATGTATTGTTTTTAATATTATTAAACGAAACAGCTTTGCGATAAAAATAAAGTTATTTTTATTTATAGCTGTCGCCTTCGGCATCGCTCGCCTTTTATGGTTTGGAATTCAAGATTGCTTCATACCAAATTTAAGTAAAAGACCAACAGACAGACAGACTCACTTAAGCATTTATAACATTAGTATTGATAACCTATTATAACCTTTCCACCCGTATCTAAAAATATTTTTTATCCTAATATACATTTTATAAATAAGTAAATATCGATAAGTAAACCAAATCAAGCTATCTCAGTCGGTGAACGTTTTGTAAAGACATTATATACGAATAACAACAATCAGTAGGGATATTTTATGTATAATATAATATTTAACATTATATACTCATGAGGCAATCACCATGTTTCCATCAAATGTCTTTTGTGTGTTTGTGTTTCCATGTTTTCATCAAATTTGTTGTAATTTAATTTGATTTAATTTTAATCTACGGCTCTACAGCCCAGCCATACGCGACCAAAGCGCCATTGGTACACAGTGTAAATTCCCCGCCTACGTAAGAAGAGCTTCGAATCTACCTTTATTATTCGCACTGCTAACCTCTGGAATACTTTGCCTGACTCTGTATTTCCCGATAGGTACAACGTTGGTGTCTAACCTAAAGTTAACAGGTGTCTTCTAGGCAAGCCTCCTACATCGTAGACCGTGTCAATGCTTAACATTCAAGACATGGTCAAACGCTAACCTATTAAGGGTAAAAAAGAGGGACATTAACAGAATTATAAACTAGTTTTACTTTGAACCCGAAATAGCATATCTATAGATCTTAATTTTTCTTCTTATTTTTTATGTAAGTTTTTTTTTTTTTTTTTATGTCATGGTTTGGTGGACGAGCATATGGGTCAGCACATGGGTTAAGTGGTCACCACCGCCCATAGACAAAGGCGCTGTAAGAAATATTAACCATTCCTTACATCACCTATGCGCCACCAACCTCGTGAACTAAGATGTTATGTCCCTTGTGCCTGTGATTACACTGGGTCACTCACCCTTCTAACCGGAACACAACAATACAGAGTACTGTTATTTGGCGGTAGAATATCTGATGAGTGGGTGGTACCTACCCAGACGGGCTTGCACAAAGCCCTACCACCGAGAAAATATTTAAAGTAATATTTGCCCCCAAACGCGCTGGAGGCTCACCTGATGAAATGTGATTACCACGAACCATGGACATCTGCAATACCAGGGGGCTTGCAGATGCATTACCGCACTTTCAGGAATGACTAGGTTATTTTCTTGATTTATGTAAATTGATTTGTAAGAATTTAAATTGATTGATAATAAACTCCACAATTACTTTTTTCTATCTTATATTCCTTTGAAGATCTAATCCATTGTTTATTATTAAATATTCTAAAACAAACTCCAGCTTGCCACTGAATTTCTTGAAAACTTCAAAGACTTTGTATTGGATTTTAAGCCACATCAAAAGTCAAGATCTAAATGTGTAGTAAAGTGGGTAATTCGATATAACTTGTCAAAGATATATGTAATAGACAATTTTGTGGAGTTACGATGTCACTAAAAATATAGCGGTAGTCAAGAAGCACGTCTATTTATTTCTCCCTATTTGACGATAGTTTAGTGGCGACGAGGATGGGATATTTAAAAAAAAAAAAATAAAAAATAAAAGTGAAAATGGCGTGCGGAAAATTAAACGAGTTTGACATTAATTCCGTTAACTGGACATTATACGTGGAAAGGTTAGAAATGTATTTAAAAGTGAACAAAGTGGAAAAGGACTTATGGCTGCCTACTTTAATTACCGCGATCGGTGACCAAGCATATGAATTGCTTAGCAGTTTGGCGAGAGCAGTTTTGAGAGAGACAAGCTAGAACATATATACAGACAAAGAACGAAGATAGCCTATTAACTAACAAAAATAAAACCTCATATTTGAAATATTGTATAGAATTAGAAAAAAAAACATTATTCAACGACAAATTAGCACCAAAGCTAATGTGTTATTCCAGTATTCATGTGGAAACTGGCGTAATGTAAGTAAATTGTTAAATATTTATTACCACTAATTGGCATATCCCACTGTACACCGTAGTGAATTCAGTACCATAAAGGAATGGCGTCATAAATGTTTTTAAATAATACAATAAGATCTGCGGCGTCTCATAACATTATCTCAAATGAAATTACAAGCTTATCATTTTTAGATAACTCACTTAACCACGGAGTATTCCAGCTATGTTTATGTCACGTATGTATATTTTTATTAGATTACATTTCAAATATATATGTAATACACAAGAACATATGCTCAATTATAAACATTGTATATTTCTAAGGAATTATCTAAGTGTCGATGATAAGAACTATTTGACAGTATTTATATGTCGGCGGAAAATCACATATTTAAGAAAACCACGTGCCCGAAAATAATTATTTTAATAATTGAAACCTGTTTGATTGTTCAATTAATAATATTTAGTCAATTTAAGATGTGAAATTAGTCTGAAATATTTTACCGTCCATAAATAGTTGTTATATTGAGTGAATAGTGCCCCCACCTAATTTTGTTATAAAAGGCCGACCGCCTGCCGGTATCGGGAGGCTTGTTCGAACCGTCAGAGCGATCGGATCTTCTCAGCTTGGAATAAATCAGAGAAGAATATTTCCTGAGTTTAATTTCACACCTTTTAAAACAAGCCGGGACAAGCCACTCCGTCATATATATTTGAGCCACTCAAATGTCTATGCCGGATGCCTTTAATCTCGACAGGCTAAGCGCCCGTGTAATCGTTTAACATGAGACTACAATTTATGTATTTTGATTTATTCAATTACAAATCTTACATAATAGTATACGTCTAAGAATTATTATTGTATTGCATACAATCGTTTCTAAGTCTTGCTTAACTGTAATACTACGGGTAACCTTCTGGCGTACTGCCAAATATAATAAATACTATAAACAGTATTCATATAAACTGATCACCTTTCTATAATTTATAAAATCCATCTATTCATAATCACAGGAACGAAAAAGTCTGCTAGATTTTTAAAGTATTATACAGAGCCAGGCAATAAAACGCAGATACATTAAAATAACATCATTTAATATAGCAGTATGGACAGCACGTCTATGCAGTTTGCTATTCGAAGGGACGGAGAGGGTAGCGCAGGTTATTTAGTGGGTATACCGGTCGACACCCGGTAGCCGGTGAGTCCTGCATACCCGAATGTTATATGAATTGTAAATGCGTTCCATCGAATAAAAAAACTAGAAATAATAATACGCAAAAAAGTCTTATATCAGTTACAATATCATAAAATTTAATAAAAATGACTGTTTATCAGATAAATCTTTTTTTAAGATAAATGTAACAAAAAACTTATGTTACTATTATGTCATGTCACTTATCTCCAAACATTGCAACATCCGTATCTGTTTCACTATTCTGTTGATTTTACTGCGTATATATTTTACATTACATATTATAAAACAAAGTCCCCTCAGTGTCTGTCTGAACGCGATAAACTCAAAAACTATTGAACACATGATTTATATTTTGGGTTAAGGGAAAATATGTGAACAAGTTTTATAAGAAGTATTGGTTAGTTACGTGAAGAATATTCTTCAGCATTTAATTGACTTCTTTACATGAAAAAAAACTATGCCCATTTGACTGGCTTGCCGCGTGTACGTTATATGTACCACAGTATAAGCGTTTTATGTACACCCTTATTCCAACCGGTCGAAGCTGGGACGAGTAACTAGTATTTATAAAATACAATACTTCCTCCAATTATACCAATTTTAGATAATTGGTATTTCTTCCAGTCATAGTATAATAATATTAATTAAGTCAAGATTCCGTTACGATTTTTTAATAATATTGATCCCTTGTGTGCCGGTAGTTACACTGGCTCACTGACTCGTCAAACCGGAACACAACAAAAATAAGTATTGAAGCTTGACGGCAGTATATATAATTAAAGTATACCGGTATTTTATTATATACATATTACATTTTTAAAACGGTTGATTCTTTATCTTAACCAATAAATATGTAACTAATTTTATTTAAAAAAAAAAATTTTTTGATTGCAACAAATCAATGACAAAATGTCATATGTCTTGAAGTCGCCCCTGTCGTTATTATCGTTATTAATAAGATACGATTAAAATAAGAGGAAAAAGCAAAACAAATACAATATAGATTATATTTCTAATAATTGAAAGATCATTTAAAGCTTTGGAGTGAAGACATTTATAGCTATTATTTTTCAATAAAAAAGTAATAAAAATTAAAAATCACCTATCCACCACAAACACAAATATCACGTTCATGAAGATCATTAGTTAAATGTTATACTAATACTATAAATTCGAACGTGTCTGGATGTTACCTCGACGACTATATACGACCTTAATCACTGAACGTATCGTAAAAATATAAAATATTAAATATCATAACCCCTGGCAAACTTCATCACAATGATACCTGCCCTCTCCTGTCTCTGTTTAAGGACATTGGCTGTTTAAGGATATTAATGGTGAAAAGAACGAATTTCACGCGGACCGAGTCACAGAAAAAAGCTAGTGAAACAAAACAATTAAAGGAGATACAGTATCTGTTTCTATGCTATAAATATTAATAAAAATAGGCCAAGTGAACGAGATATGTACGGTGTATATTTTTCTATATTCTGTCGATAGCATTCTAACAACATAAATTCAACGCAATAGCGCAATTAAACTGAATTATATTACTTAATCTCCGTGGTATTCAAATAATTTACTGTAATAATGACTCAGTTTGTAACATGACGAATTTTAATCATATTTACATAGATTTTTAAAAAAGTATATAAAATACAAACAATATAATTAAATACCTGATTGTAAATGTCACACTGCTAGGTTCCTCTCCTCTTTTGTTTTTGTTTTTTAAAAAGTATGTAGACGGACAGGCAAAAGGGTCACCATTGTCCACATAAATTGGTGCTGTAAGAAGTACATCGCCCGTGCGCCACCAAACTTATGCATGTAGTTGCATTGGGTCACTCATTCTTCAAGCCGAAATATAACAATATATAATAATAAAATTGCTGTGTGACGGTAGAATATGTAACGAGTGATCAGTACCTATCGAATCGGACTTGCACAAGCCCTACCACCAAGTGAGTTTTGGCGCTCATTCCATATGTCGGAACGATCCGGCCCATGCAAGTTTCCTTAAAATGTTTTGAGATTAATTAGGTTTTCATACAAATGATGTACTTGACCGCATTTGAACACATCTCAACTCTCGATATATACATACAATTTAATAAAGAAAGTTTCATAAAATCACAACGCCTCGTTTCTTGGAAGTCGTTTGTTTACGTTAAATCTAGGTCAGGGTTAATACACTTAGCCTTTATATCAAATAAACTCATAGTAATACATAAATGCTTAGTTTAAAATGTCACTTGCAAAAGGAGTCATGGATTGAAGAATTACTTATGGTTCAAGTAGTAAATATTTTTTATAATAAACGTCCCACGTTGTAAAAATTGGTGATTTGTCTGCAGGTCGATCGTCATTTTGTCGGAACCAAAGCTTGGTACAATAAAACTAGCACAATATTGTAACTACAAATTTTAAACAAACAAGAAAGTAATGTTTGATATAAACGTTAAGTTACCGTATCTTTTGTAAATTTTGGACGTATTTATGATGTAAACATTAGTAACTCGTAAAATCAGTATTTGTCTGTTCTTAAGAAAGAACGCCGTTAAGAATCATAATTATGAGAAATAAAAATACAAATTATTTCTTAACATTTACTACAATACTATTTACATTTATCATCTAACTTAAAAGTTACAGTTTTTCATAATATTATTTTAAGTTTTACTAGTTGTGGATTTCTTTTTGCCAAATTGTTCTCCCTCTTCAATTGTAGTCATCAACTCACAACCTTTAGTTTCAGGGAGAACAAACGTTATACACGCTGCTAGAAGTGGGAATATCGCAAAGATTAGTGGAGGCATCCAAAGCGCCACGTCTCTCAATTCTATTACAAAAGGTGCTAGCATCGAACCTACGCGCGCCATCATTGAAGAAAACCCAAGAGCAGCGTTACGTACGACTGTTGGAAATAATTCTGTACAATATAAGTATACCAACACGAAAACAATGAAGCTAGCTACTACTCCAATACTTGCGCAAATAACAGAACCTATGCCTTCTGGAATAACACATAATATTAACAAACATAGAGCGCATATAGCATTAAACACTATCAAAATAGTTCTTCTACCAATTACTTTCATTAATGGTATAGAAGCTAAGGTCCCGAGTAGAGTAACGCTGGCACTGGCTGCCACGTTGACAAAAACGTTACCACTTAATTGACCAACGTATTGTGACACTCCATAGAAACAGTAACTGCAAGTCAACCAGTTGAACGACATCGCCAAAATGTTTTTTCGCAGATTCGGTGTTCGAAAAAGGTCCAATATATTTCCTTTCTTAAGTTGATTCTTTTGAACTGATTCTTGATATAATTCCACATCCCTTCTTATGTTTTCAGTCGGACGTTTATTTCTATAAATTAAAATACATGCTATTTAATAATTAAGTATTTGTCACAGAATATTTTAATAGAATCATTAATGCAAATTCTTACACTTTAGCTACTCGTTCCAAAATTGTAATAGCTTCATCCGTTTTATTTACTGCTACCAACCAACGAGGCGTCTCGGGTATTAGAAAGAAATATGAAAGGAGAATAATCCCTGGTACAGAAATTGCAAATTGAAACTCCTTGAAGTCCCTGAAGAAATATCCAAAAACTGGCAGCAACATGTGACCCATATTAAAAGGGACTTGGTAAAGAGCCGAAATTACATCTCGATATTTTGTCCCAACAAATTCCATAACCATCACAAAGCCGGTGACCATTGTTCCTCCAACAGACATTCCTACTAAAAATCGAACGAACGTAAACGTCCAAAATTCTGGAACATATGCGGCTACAATGCCCATTGAGACTTGAATGACAACTGCTAGTAAGAGAGGTCTTTTTCTTCCAAACCTAAAAACAAAAAAAAAAACATAATCATTTTAAAAATAAGAAAAACCATACTTGAAAATATAATTAAATCCCATGAAAAACATCGATACCAAGAAAGCTAAATTAATGTTTCTTTTTTTATAGCATTTATTTCAAAAAGATATTACTTATTGTATAATGGTCACGTTTAATTACCTTACCTATCAGAAGCCATTCCAAACAGTACACTGCCCAATAAAGTTCCTAGTTGAAACAACGTTTGCGTAAAACTCGTTAACCATTTTCTGTCACATATCAAATCCCATTCCATAATAATGGAGTTTGTAAATATCGAAGTATCATATTGTGGATTCGGACATGGACACGTTGCATTGTTGCTAGAACCCTCACAATCGTATTCTACTTTTGGCGATAGAAATATAATGGCCATTTGGTGAAAAGCCACCGGAAACTTTGATAAAAATATCAATAAACATAAGTATAACTGATATTTTCCGAAAGATCCTGTCACTCTTTGTATGAGATCTTGGTTCGGAACATTTTGATTTGAACTTATGCCTGTAAATGAAAAATATAAATGTTATTAAATATCAATAAATAATAAACTTTCTTAAAAACACTTAAAAATTTTACATTTTTTAAACATGGGCGATATCGTCATTGTTTATTATTTATGAATATTAGATATTTTCTTATATATTTAAATAATATATAATATTTATAATTTTTATCTTACGTGAGTTGATTTATTGCTATAACAAGTTTTTCAACTTTCAAACTAATTAAAATTACGTTTCTAATACGTAGTGACAGTTGGTATATAACATAATATTTAATGCCGGGCTCACATTCTTATATTACTTATTATATATAAATTACTACACAAACAACAATTTATTGATGAACATTACCACGAAGTCTGGCACGTTGGAATTTTTTTCCACTGATAATCATTGCGTATGACTTACATGGCGATAATCTTTGAATATTTTTTACAGAAATTTCATCTAGCATTAAAGAGTATTCACTAATATAACTATTTAGAAATTTATCTTTGACTCAGCAACAAAAACTCTCGGCCTTTTTTGTAAACACTTAAATTTTTTTCTAGTGATAATGTTAATGAAATAGAAAATATAATTTTATTGTATTATTTTACAAGCCTTCCAAGGCTTTAAAACAATTATTTAAAGGTCAAATATCAACTCCCGCTCTATTATAACATTGAAAATAATTAAAGCGAATCTTAATTTATTAAGCTCTTATTATTATCATGGTAATACAATACAAATTACGATTATAAAATTTACTGAATATTTTAAACGATACATGCAATCAAATAAGTTCATTACTATGTTAATATTTAAGAAAAAAAAAAAAGAAATGTATTTAGAACGAATAACCGTAAGCAATATATTCGAAATATAGTTAACCGTTCAATTTTTTTTTTTTTCACTTAACATGAGTAAATTTTTTTAATAAAGAAACTATTTAATTCGTTCATTTTAACATACAAAAGAGACATGTATTATTTGATGTCTTTACTGGTATCAGCTTATAATCAAGGTTAGAGCCTCAATATTTGCAATATCGAGGCCGTGTACTTTCACCACAAACATTCTTACCATTTTCCTCTTTGTGATTTTGAAGCTCCATGGTACTGAGTCTGCTTTCTGCACTAAAACACTAATAAGTAATCACACACTTTCGTATCATTGGGGATAGGCGGTGAATGTTTATCCAATGGCATACAGCAACAGACTGGCTTGGTATTCTTTAGTATTTATGATAATGCGCTCGCGCCACTGAGTGGTGCTCCCGCTTGTCGCGAACCGCGATAGTACTGACATTAAATGCATTTAAACGTGATATAGATTTATAATTTACAGTAGGTATATAATATATACATTTCTAACTTATTAATAATATATGTTTTGGAAACTGAATATTAAATAATTAATGTAAACAGTGACGATCGCCAATGAAAAAATAATCGATGACATAATGACCAATAAAATAAGATTACAAACTGATTTTCCTGTAAATACTGGTGTTATATACGAGTATTTTTATATATAAAAAAAAACAGTTTGTAATTTCGAACGCGATGAACTTAAAAGTATTATTTTCGTTATTGCGATAAATAGTCAATTTATTGAGGAATTTTAAAGGCAATGCAATTTTACGCTTCGACTTTAAGAAGCAGAGCAATAATCATAAATGTCAATCAATTTATGTAACCATGTATATGAAATGAGAATATTTAGTGTTTTTTTTTTAAATTGTCAACGTAATTGAAAAATAAATTATTACACGATTTAGGAAATAAAGGCATATGTTATTAAAGAATTTTGTCGAAATTGGTTAGTAGGTAGATATGGAAGGTATTGAATTATGGATCTATTTACAAACGAAGACGCGCCCCTCCACGCTTTAGTATAGGTAACACTCGTGCTTAGATGATTTCTTAGTACCTATCCGTGAGATGACTATTGTAATGTAATATAAGTAAGATATTAGATAATTTAACTTGGACTCCTCCGGGTCTTCGTGAAACTTCTTCTGATTTCTAGGCATTTTTATTTCATATAACACGCTATAAACGGCATATAAGAAACAGGTTTTATTATTTATCTGTATCTGTTATGTTAAAGTAAAAAAAAATCATTTAATTCTACTCAAGGACGAAGCTACCGCTGTATCATAAAATCTGTCGTATTTAAAGTAGTTTTAGCGGGAATCCCGAATAAACATACAACAAACTTCTTAGTCTTTTAATCTTAGCTCGTTAACTAATTGAGGGCATAAAATTACAACCAGCAAATCACAGTGTATTTAAATAAAATGATGATAAAAACTACTTAGGCAATTCTTAAAATTAAAATTTGATAACACGCCTATGTGTAAAACATCTACTTCATTCTAGAGGCTAGTCACCGAATCCCTGTAATACTCGTCCTCAGCAGCCCGGAGATTAGAAGCTGACACTATTTACACATCTTTACTCATCAAGCTCGTAAAGTAATTGGTTTTGCACCTGAATCTTTCTCTGATAGTGTCCGATTTCTGTCCCATTGGTTTAAGCTGTACCATAATATACCCTGGGCAGGATAATTATCTTACTAGAAAATAGTCGAAATCTATCAGGAAGGCTCAATAAAATATATAGTTATCAAATTATGTAATCTTCGACAATGACAGTTTTCATGACTTTCTCTTATACTTAATAATAGTCGTTTTAAATAAAATAATACAAAGATAAATAAATATATGTTATAGAGTAGTAGATAAGATAAATTAGGTGTGTGTAATGCTTGCATAATCCGGATATAAAAAAACTTTCCTATTTAAAGAATAAGTATGATTCAAAACTTTCGTAATTTTTGAACCAATGTTTAAATTTAAATTAAGGAAAAGTTACGAGCAGAGCTGTCAATTCTTAAAACAGTTACTTACCTACATACTTATATTTTATAGAAAAGTGTCAAAAATTTTCACATTATCCATTTAACAATTCGGGCAAAGATTAAGAGGTTTTATGTGCGGTAAAACGTAGTGTTTTATAAAGTTGCAATCTGCTGTGGGGCTAATATGGTTAGAGATTATAATTTGATTTGATTTGATATCAATTCGCAACAAATATTTGATAGCAACAGTTGCTATGCTCTAACAGTAACAGCCCCACAGGTCTCAGACGTCGGAGAAACCATGGCCGTTGGAGTAGACGAGTCCTAGCATGTAGAACACGGATCGGTAAACGTTTTTTGCGTAGAGATGTTAAATCGCTCTGCATCTTCTACGGATTTTTTCACGGGGAATGTTCCGAGGAATTGTTTGGATTAATCCCGGCTGCTGAATTTCACCTTCGGATATATAGTCAAAATTCTAAGTTTCACCCGCACCACCTAGACGTCCGAAAATCCACAAGAGCGCGATTTTTAAGACATTTTCTGCCTCCAACCACTCTGTCCTGTCAACCAATCACTCTGTCAACGCATAAGAGCGTCCTCCTTCCTTAAAGGCCGGCAACGCATCTGCAAGCCCCCCGGTGTTGCAGATGTCCATGGGCGGCGGCGATGTGCCACCTACAACAAAACAAAAAATAAAATGAAGCTAAATATTCAAGACTTAAATCTTAACTTTTTGTTTGCTTTGACAAACAGTAAAATAAAAATATACATATTCACATAAGATGAATAAATAACAATAATAATTAGTGTGTAAATTGTTCTAAACGTTAAATGCACTGTTGCAACGGCTGATAGTGGAGCAATTAACCTAAAATGAAATCGATAACTATTGTTTTTTTTTTTAATTAAAATTTAAATAACTTAACAATTGTGTTTTTTTATACAATGATAAACTTTTTCCTAAACGTTGATTAAAATACATATGAGTTTATCAAAAACCATATATTCCATAAGCAAATACCTAATCAGTGCTGGGCAAACACCTATATCCTAGACAATACCAATATAAATACTAATGGTCCAACGTGAGATGACCTATATTATGTTAAATTTTAACGATATTATCTAGAGACCAGGTTAGAACGATTAATTAATGTTAACATATAAATATTAATTAACGGTATTCATTACTCTAAATATAAAAGTAAAATTTAGTTATTTTTTTTTATAGATATACTAGCGATCCGCCCCGGCTTCGCACGGGTGCAATGCTGTTACTAAATATACTATAGAATGTCTTACGTTCACAGTTTTGCAATCGTTAGACAATGCAAACCGCTATGTCCCTGCATTTTAAATCTGTAATATCTTCGAAAATATTCATTTATATTACATGCTGTCAAGGGCCATATTGATCTATATTAAATGCACAATGTATTTAAGGTACTTAATTGGATAAGGATTAATACTGTAGTGCTTAATATCGCTTCGAAAATAAGCCGTTATTTCTCGTAATAAGTAAAGGATAAAAAATGGTTATTGTGGGTTATCCCTAAAAGATAGATATATACCAACGGGGAATTTTTTTGAAGACCATTTTAATATGTACAGTATTGTAGTTAAGTATTTTGATCTATCTCTTAGGGTTCAGCCAGCGTTTGCAAAGTAACCGCAAAAAAAGTGTTTATTTACGACATAACTTTAGAAACCTCAAAAATTATCAGTGTATAGTAGAGAACTACTAAGTAAATTGTGCATGTATTATACCTAAAAACCCTTCCTCTTGAATCAATCTAACTATTAAAAAACCGCATCAAAATCGGTTTTGAAATTTAAAAGATCTAAGAGACTTTGTTTTATACTATATAATGATGATGATGTAAATGAAGTAGGTACCTAATAGCGTTGGATCGATATAAGGTAGTACGACTCTCGACAGGCCATGGTCTTTTAAAATTATAGCTAGTATAGAATGGTAAGTAATGAGTTCTATCAAGGACCTTGGAACCTACTAATAACTGCCCTGTTGAGTCTATTGCCCCGCCATAATTATAACAAGATTTTTCAGAGGCTCTCCGGATCTTAAGAGATTACCCTGGTCAGGGAGGCATTTAGATTTTGATATGGCAGTGCGGCGGCTAATTCTATAGCAAGGCGCGCCTCTTCAGGGCTTATCTGTGGAACTCACTTTTGGTCAACAACTCATTTTGCATTTTTAAATTCATTGCAAGCATTTAGTACATATAGTTTTAATTTTGACGTAGTAATATTTGATGTCGCGTTCCTTCCGTTTATTTCGAGAACCCAATCCGGCTCTCTTTACCTTTGCACCTGGGCATAAACTGTTTATTGGATTGAAGTGTTGACTTAAGCTCCGTGCGACTTTTGACTTGAGAGAATGATGTAACTATTTCAACCTGGGATTTTCGAAAGATATGCATTTTGTTAAAGCCCAAACCGTGACTTGTATTTATGACATTTGCATCTAACTTTGCAAGGAGAGTTTTACCGATATCATGAACAAGGAGAGGACAGGCCAAGTCAGACCTGATTTGAGATAGCCGTAGATCCAAACTGAGGTAATTTAAGAAATTGTCGATAATTACCTCTAAGGATGGTGGACGTCCTTTGTAATTTATCTTTTTATTAAGAAATTTGAAAAGCACTGAAATTAATATTTAAATTCAATAGACTTTCATCATCATAGTCACCGTCAGCCAGTGTCAGTCAGCTGGCACTATCCCAAACCATGGCACGCCACTGATATCGCCTACTTGCCTTACAAATATCCATACAGATGTACCTGTAGGTACGCCAACAAGCTGTCTCCACTCAATCTGCTCCAACGGTCACCCATTCTGCGGCATATGTGACTATGTCGTGTCGTTAACCTTATTTCTCTGACAAATAACTTCGTACCGGATACGTTTTATCCATTTAAATTTAAAAATGTGCGTGTAGACTGGAACAAACTAATTAAGTACAATTAATTTTAACTCGAGTTGTGTTTTTATTAATTATGGGTCCTTATATTAACCATCGTTTTTTAAATAGAACGCATCCGTATTTTATTCGTAGAATGTTACCATGCTTGTAAAAAAATAAAAACGCATCAATTATATTCGAACTTTATTTTATTTATACACATCTGTTTCATTATTCAGCTATTTACATAAAATTATTAAAAATTCTACCGTAATAAAATAATAGCTTTGTAATGTGAAAATACTTTCACATTCCCCCTATTGTACCTATGTACTATTTACAGACCCATACATTATAATCGCGTGTACTCTGAAACAGTGAATACATATATTAGATAACACATTATTTATTGCTACATTTTATGATATCTTTTAAAATATTGACTCATAAATAATAATTATTTAAACAAGAAAAAAAAAAAAACAAATACTAAATTAATCAAAGTCACAACACCAGACTGAAATCGCAAATATTTATTTTTATGAAAAAATGCAATCATTATGTTCTATGTAAAAGCTAATTAATGGAACTTGAATTAAATTAAAAAAAAAATACATTCGAAATACAAATTAAAAATATTTACAGCAACAATATGGGCAACGCGCCAATGATATAATGTTCTACACCTTAGTAGTTATGTCATGTATAAACTTAGAATATCACTTAATTTATAATGCAACATAATTTTATTATATTTTAATTATTTATCACTATAACAGATAACAGTGAAATATCACATTATAATAACCCTTCAAATGGCAAATTATATTTATTATTATTATTATGAAACATATAAAGATATACATGAAATAATTGCTTGTCAAATAAAAAAAAAAACATCAAAATGACAAACGAGGAACATCACTAGTTAAAATAGACAGGGTCATATCAATATCTATAACAAACACAGATTCTAATGACATTGTAAATATTTTTTTTTAAATAAGTTATGTCGACAATATTTCCTAAATATATTTATTATTATTGGAGTTATCATTTCAATGAGGTCGGAGCACTTGCTCCTAGAGGGACAGGCATTTTAAGTACACCTAATTATTGAAAGGCACTAAGACCCTAATCTACAATAAAATTTCTGTACATTGTATAGAATTTAATCTTTCGTTATTACAAATGACATTTATAATTCAACTGGATTCAATATCGTGTTAATATTTATATAAGGATATTGTTCCGGTGTTCGAATGAATAATATTTACGATACTGATCCAAAAGTTTTACTCAACCAAATTGCATGGGCTACAATAACCGTTAGGCGTTATTTAATTATGCACAGTACTGCATACGACTAGCCAATTCTTTTAAAGTATATACAAGAGAAATAACAAATAATAAAGCAAAATGTATAACAAACTCTCAAGTCTTACGATAATACAATTTCATGCTGCTAAATGAGTACAAACTACATTAAATGCATGTTCACTCAATGAAAATACTTTATTTACATGACTATACTATTATTTTATCTTACAAGAAATAGTTAAATTGTACACTTTAAAACTCTGAACAATGTTCGTTTGGTTTTATAAAATCAATAATTTTAAATAGTCATAAATAACCTTCAAATAGAACTGTCCTTAATTTTTGTACTGTTCCTTTTAATGTGATTATTTTTATAAACAATTTGATGCAGAGATTCAACGTGAAGTTATACATAGCAAGAGAAATAGTTATTTGTATGAAATGCTTGCAAAAATACTTTAAGCAAATGCTATATTTTACACTATTAAAACAGAAACTCATAGTTTCAAAACTTACTAGTGTTTTATAACTAAGTGCTATAGTGTCGACGATTTTTAATTTTCGAAACTAAATTACATATTTTCAATGCTGGGCCAAGCTTAAGTCCCATGTATTTCATCATCATATCTGAGTTCAGTAATAGCAGGGCTTTTCCATCTATTTCCTGTAAACAATAAAAGTGATTTATGTCAATTACTATTTACTGTTTTATGTGTAAAATTTCAGAGACTGATAAGACCAAAACAATGAATACTTTCATACTATTCCTAATCTTAATTATATTAATTATACATACTTGTAATTTTTAATATTTATAATTGAAATGATTTGGTAATTTTATTGCTATCATTATGCCTTACTGCTCTTTGTCTTTATAGGTAGGTCATACAAACTTTAAAATATATGTCACTGTTATTCAGACTATATAGTATTAAAGTTTCGACCATCATAGTCTTGCAACAAAGTTCGAGAACTGATCAGATATCATATCTTGATCTGTTGTGAAACAAAAATCGAAACGATGTAGTCAGGTCAGATAGATAATGGTTTACAATCGCGTTATCTTTAACGTTGCATTTATTGGTCCTTCGAGTCGGATTCGCGGATATTCCCAACATTAGTAAAAATTCGGTTCTTTGATATCATTCTATTAATGCATTAATGTTTCATAATACACTGAATATCATATTAATATGTGTTAATAAATATTATATTAGCAATGCATGTTATCATAGAATTACTACTATTCCCCTCTAGTATATTGTAAAACTATTGTTTTTCATTTTATATGAGCTATGTAAAACGAAAACTTAATTTCTTTTACTCTAACAAAAAAGGATTTTTTTATGGTTTTCTTTTTAAATGATCTTTGATTTTTATTTAAATATTATACAAGTGCATTTGTCTTGTCATTGTAATTTTCTAACAAACTATTGCTAGCATTCCAAACCTTGACTTTTGATACATCTGGATTCTTAGATATCTTAGAAGATCGTCGCAACCTTGTAAGCGATTCTCAGTCCCTTTTTAATGTACAAATATTGTCTATCTGAAGAATGTTACCGCATATGTATCGACATTATATATAGCTATATTGTAAAATATGATAACAACTTACATGTTTTCTGAAGAGATCAGCATGTGCCGCTAGAGCTTGGTCAGCGGCGGCTATAAAGCCTATCACATCTTCCACGGACCAGTCGGCGGGCGCCGTGGTGGGCGAGGGCGGCGGCGGCGCGCCCGTCGTGGACGACGCGGGCTCCGGCCTCTCGGGCGACACGCGCGCCATCTTCCCGCCTGATGTCTCCCCAGAACCATTCACTGGGCTACCAGTAGGTGACTCCTGTAATATTATATTAACAATAATAAATATTAATAATAATGAAATGCTACTAAAACTTATCTGTTAGACATTATTGGAACCCTTGAATTCTATCCCTTGGTGTCATATGTGCTGATCATGATTTTTTTTACATTTGATCCATATGTGGAAGATGTGGGTGCTCAAATCATCCATATAGTGGCAGAAGCACCTAAGGCACCAGCAATATTCATAATAATATAAAAGCTAAAATTAGGAAAGCTGTGAGTTTAAACTCTATACCCAAAAATAAGTGGGATATTATGGGTAAATAGATAATGTACTACATATATTACAAGTAGTATAATATTAAATATTTCTTTACGAAATTAATTGTTTATACTTACTTATTTACTCACTATTCAAATAAAAATTTTATTGATTTATATTATATAATATTTTTAATGTACTTTATTTTTAAATATTGTAACAAAATTATTGGTGGGATCTAGCAAACTACATAACCCCGTTTTTTTTATACTTAATAGTATATGAAAAATGATCTTACACTTTTTGCCCTTTTTACAGGAGCAGCCGATGTAACAGTGTTAGATGTAGATTCACCACACAGTGTGCAGGGCCGGCCAGCAGCCTCTCCTGTATCTATCTCTATCATTCCAACACAGCATCCAACACCAGCACAAACTAACTTCAACCAATTTTTTAATTCTTCTGTTGTCAACTCCAATGGTACTTTTACTGAGTAACTTTTACTTCCTGAAGAAACCTGTAAGAAATTATAAAAACTTAACTATTTTATATAACATTACCTTTAATATTTTTAAAGTTTAGATAATAATAATAATCTTATTTTATATAAATTTTATTAGTTTAAACCATTTTTCCAAACAGTATCCTACTTGCGAAAGTGTTGTGCAGACATATTCTATCCCAGAGTTTTTCATTAATTTATTAAGATTTAAAAGAGATACAAAAAATTTTATAAAAAGGCAATTTCAGTATCCCTCTCATATAATGTTACAAAAAATTATGCAATTCAATCTTAATAATAAGTGGTGAAAACTTTTATTTGGCCCTTGTGTTAAAAATTTCTGCACCACATAGTAAAATTATCCAAATTATATATATTTATAAATCATATTTATTACTCGGATATTATATGAGGGACATAAAGTAAATATACATGTACTATATTTTAGTATCTAAGTAAGTTACAGATACCCATAATTTACACAAATTTTTGATAAATGAAAAAATGTAACTATTGTCATTGGATCTTGCTGGTTCTAAAAATTATCCTTATACACTAACAATACAAATGTTGAGGCACATTTGTATTGTTAGTGTATAAGGATAATTTTATTTTATTGCAAAGCATGCTTAAATAAAATTTAGTTTGATTTTGATTTAAAGTTCATAATTATCAATAACCTCGCCTCACCTGTACATTTGTTATATTTGAATAACTACTTGATGCAGTGAGTATTGCCCGAGTCAATTTCTGTGGGTCTGAGTGAGAATTGAGCAATTCCTTGACAAGGTTTTCAGCAGCACCAGAAGCACCCACTCCTGTCACCGAAGTTGGTAATGCAGAACTACCACCAGAACAGCTACTCCGAAGACGCAACACCACATTTGCAATAGGAGTAACTGTATTTGTTCCATTAGTGTTTCCCGTACCTGTCGATCCACCTTCCGGTAAGGCAGGATTAGGGATACCACTTGTTCGGAACTTAAATCTGAAATTAGAGATATTTATGTTTTAAGTTTTTTCAGGAATTATTTTTTATCTTTTCAAAATATAGTTGTTTTATTGTTTTTAATACATTCCATATACTACTTGATAATTCTCATAGAAATGATGTATTATATGTCTTACCTAGATGGTGCACTAGCACTTTTTTGACCTGGTGGTTGCAAGGGATGACCTGCCCTTGCACACCATCCAACAGGAAAAATATCTCTTGAATCATATCTACACCAGTAATCAAAAGCACCTCTCCAACCATCAAAAGTAACATGTATCTGGTCATTTTTAACCGCCCCAACAGTTGCACAGCAAATAAGCTGGGGATTTTTTTTATCAACAGCCTCTAATTTTTGACCAACAACAAATACATTTGATTTAGGTGTGGGTGGTTCTTCTTGAAATACTTTAGCTGGAGCCATTTCTGCTCCATTTAATGTCTTGAGCAAGAACATTGGCCAGCTACTAGCATTCATACGAAAACCAAGCGGTGGCTGCAACATACCATCATTCTTTTCACAGTAACCAATAGGATGTATATCCCCAGCATCAACCAGCCTCCAGAAATCATTTTTGTTATCACTTCCATCGAGTCTTAACCTCAACCGCGGCCCTAAAACACCTACAACTGTAGCTATGCAAGTGGAAGTTAGGTTTCGAGGATCTAAGGCCTCCAGTTTCATGTTTACTTTGAAATCATTCACTGGTGGTGTTGGAGCTTGCTTAAAACAATCTTGTGGTGCTGCAGCGCTGTTTGTTTCTTTCATATACTCATTCCAATCAAACAACTGATAAATATCATAAAATGATCCGGCGGAATTATTATTGGGATGATTTTCAGTACCATTTGCTCCATTGCCAGACTGTGGAGAAGTTGTTCGTTTTTCGTTCTTCTTTTGGTATTTATTTAAACAATACGTTGAGCAGAAGTTTTTGCTACTGGAAGGAGCATTACCGCGAATAACATTGTCGCAATTAAGACAAGCGCCTTTGCTATATGCCTGTCTGAATTCTGACAAACACGTTTCGGAACAGAATTCTTTTTTCCCATTTTCGGTTGGTAAAACATACTTTAAAGGAGTTTTGCTCTCAGCACACCAAGTACATGTACGTTTAGGCGGTCTTCCAGGTCCACGTATTTTGCCGGGAGCATGCCCCGACGAGCCGACAGTATTGTTTGACATTGTTTCACAGCAAGGTTCTTAACACATTATCGTATATCGTCCATTTACACGATCAATACAATTGTTACATCGTATTTGACACACTGCAAAAAAGACAGTAAATAATGTATCACAACGACAAATTATTTTTGCACAAATATAAACAACGTCAGTAACTATTTATGACGCCATTCCAACAGCCATGTTGGTTAATTTTTTTTTTTAAAGTGATGTTGTTGCATAGTGCTGCCATTTCTTCAGCCACGTAATTTTTATATATTTCAATTACTATTGAAAACAAATGAAATATTTTACAGTTTGATAATATAGCACTATTATAGTCAAAATTAAAAAAGTAATTAATATCAGGACAAAGTAGCAAATATTTACACTATTTACAAATTATGAAATTGTCAATTGATAATAATCTTAAGCGGGGAGCAATTCTAATTATTGGCACCTACCCAATTATTTACATATCAACAAAAAATATATATACAGTGTTTAATAGACGAAAAATTAGGCAGACTATAACTGGGAAGTGGAAAAGGTAAAATTATATAATATATTATAGGGTTTTATGACTCCTCTCAAAGCCGCCATTTTCTTAAAATCAATTTAATGTTAATTATGTATTTTATATAGTTCTATATCAATCTGCTTATACTGATATTGTATTCCTCATGGTCTGAAATATAGTAACAATAGTAACCAATTATTTGAACAATATACTCATGATTTTTATTTTTTATTATAAGCATAAAATGATCTCTTTTTTTGGAAATCTGAATTTACCTTTACAGTGGCATGACACTCACAGCTAAACATGATTTACCTTTTTTTAATTTTTTGGTAAAGTTATTTTACTAAAAAGCTTTTATTTTTATTTTGTAATATTAAATTTTGTACAACAATATTATATACTTAGAATTAGAAAATAATTTGTAACGATATATTTTGTTAGAGTACAAAAAAAAAGCGCTGCCGTGGGTACCGCATTATCAAATTCAATACATAAAAACTTACAAAAAGAATTATATGTACGATTTTGAAACTTTGAAACATTTGCTCTGTTTCTTTCCTAATAACTTGCTATTTACTACTTACTGTTTATAAATGCCAAATGTTAATTTATATGTGTAATCTACGCCATATTAGAATGGAATATATAGAAATTAGAATCCATACTAATAGCACGGCAGACCTTTTTTAAAATAAATCGACAATGACAGTTCTCGAGCGAACTTTAAATAATTTTCCGACTACGGCTAAGGTAAAAGAAAAATATCGTTCTAGCAAATTACGTTTATAAAAGTACGGATGTTCAGCGGCAGGAACTATTTCAAAGGATTAAATAAAATAAAAACTTGTACGAAAAAAAAATGTTGTACGATATAATCGCACAACGATAAATTCCTAAAAGACATCAATAACAAAGCACACTTACAAATAAATAACAACATCTAGCTAGATATAGCACGATAGTAATTAGTACTGCTGAACAAGAATAGAAAGCGAGAAAATTCTGATAACCTTTAATAAGTCTACTAACCGGTTAATATTCCGGTAACTCGTTAAAAAACTGTAAAATTTTGTAAGCTGGCGCCTGCAAGAGTCTTCTCAGTCGAGCCATTAAGGGGTCAGCGATCTAGTGATTGTCTACCATTATGGAGAGAATGATCAGTCAGACTCAGTTTAGTTTTTCTCAGGAAATAATTCTCAAAATCAACTTATACGTAAATATGTTTTTTTCATAAATATATACAAATGTTTTAAATTAGTTATAACTAACAATCATTTCAAATCCATTATAATGTTCCGCTTGCTCATATAAGAGTAGTCAACCTAATTGAATAAATAAAATGTTATTATATATAAATATATATATTATGTACCTATTATGTTATAGAATAAAACTAATATCATTACATACCATAAAACAAAGTCGCTTACGGCTGTCTGTTCCTTGTATGCTTTGATCTTTAAAGTTACACAACGGATTTTGATGCGGTTTTTTTAATAGATACGATTGATTCAAGAGGAAGGTTTATATGCAAGAAACACCGATCAATTAAGAGGTTTCTAAAGTAATGTCGTAAATAAACACTTTTTTTGCGTTTACATTGCAAACGCTGAACCCTACGAGATAGATAAAAAAAATGTTCTACAATATTGTACACCTTAAAAAGATCTTCAAAAAAATCCGCGTTGGTATATGTCTATTTCTTAGGGATAACCCACATAAGCATTTTTTACTTTTAACGAGAAATAATATCTTATTTTCGATTCGATTTTAAGCACTACAGTATTAATGCTTATCCAATTAAGTACCTTAAATACATTGCGCATTTATTATAGATCAATATGGCCCTTTTCAGCATGTAATTTAAATTAATATTTTCGAAGATATTACAGATTTAAAATGCAGGGACAAAGCGTTTGTATTATCTAATGCCTGAAAAACTGTGAACGTTATAAAACATTTTGTAGTAAATTTAGTATCAGCATTGCACCCGTGCGAATCCGGGGTGGGTCGCTAGTATTATAATATATTAAATAGAATGGAGATAATGTTCTTCTGATAGCAAAGAGTATTATTTTCATATGTCCATCATCTTTTGAAAATAATCTGTGAGGTCCATAGAGATAAAATATATCCAAATTCGTATCAAAACAAGAATTATGATGTGTCAACTGTCAAACGTGAAAAGTAAAAATAAGTACTGAGGTTGTAAATCTAACTATTAAGAAGCTTGTAGGTTAAAATTATCAGGTATCGGCTAAAAGTAGTGGTTGATACTTTTTGAAAGATTTTAATAGATAATTTGAAAATTCGTGTATGAATTTCCGAATTGTTATAAGAAAAATGTCTAATAATGCAACAATAAAATTAATTAATAATGCCGAAAAGGCTGAAAAACGTTTAGCTGAATTAAAAAATAAGGTTAGAAGAGTTTGCTTCAGTAGAAAATAAAATCACTGATTGTTATTCTTAATTTACAGATTATCAATTTATATTTACTTCCGTAAATCTCAATTTTATGTTATGTTATGTATGTTTTGTAGTCATGTTGATGAGCATAAGATAATCATAATGGATGAATTATTCTAGCTAGATGAAGTTAAGAAAATTAAAGTCCAAGAAAAAATTAAACAGTTGACACAAGAGAATGAATCTTTGTTAAGTCAAGTTGAAAAAGCAAAAGCTGAGTTAATAAGACTTGAAATACAAAATGGTAAAAAGCAATATCCGTTACCTGGTAAAACAGTCGCAGATTCAAAACCTATAGATGATGCGGAACCTGCTCCTAAAAAAGAGAAAAAAGAAAAAGATGTTAAGAAGAGTAAAGATAAGCCACTGCAAAAGGTTACAATCAACGAACCAATTGTTGATGTTAGAAAGTTGGACCTTAGAATTGGCAAGATTGTTGACATAAATAAACATCCGGATGCAGACTCATTATACGTAGAAAAGATTGACTGTGGTGAAGACAACCCACGGACTGTTGTTTCAGGTCTTGTCAATCATGTTCCGATTGAAGAAATGAAAGAGAGGATTGTTATGGTTCTTTGTAACTTGAAACCTGTTAAGGTAATAGAATAGAAATTAAATTTCAATATTTAATAATTTAACTATTTTATCAATGACAATTATTGCAAATATTTAATCTTTGCTCATTACTTATTTTGGTACATTTTTTTTTGAACATGATATCTGTATGCAAAATTTCATGATTTTTGGCTGATCAATTAAGATGTAAAATTGTAATAAACTCACTTTCACATTTATAATATAAGTTAAGATTTACACAATTTATATTTATTTTTGTAGATGCGTGGAGTTACCTCAGAAGCAATGGTTATGTGTGCTTCATCTCCTGAAAAAGTTGAAGTACTTATCCCACCCAATGGAGCTACTCCTGGTGATCTTGTTTCATGTGAAGGCTATCCTCGGGAACCAGAAGCACAACTAAACCCTAAGAAAAAAATATTTGAGACATGTGCCCCTGATCTCAAAACAAATGATGAAGGTGTTGCTTGTTATAAGGGAAGTCCTTTAATTGTTCCAGGAAAGGGTTCTATTACAGCACCAACTCTAAAGGGTGTACATGTTAAGTAGTGGTTTTTTTATTTATTATCACCCTCTACAATAAATTGTATTTTGAAGGTGAAACTTGTTTTATTTTTGCAAGGTTGGTGCATTTAAGATTTGGAAACATTTTTTTTTAATTATACATAAACCACAAAATAATAAATTATACTTCATAAATACCCAGACAGAGAGAAATAACAGATTGTCTTATCAGAGATAGTATAACACAGGTAAAAAAAAAAATTAGGAGGACAAGTGGTTTTTTTAGAAATAAAACAGAAATGTAAGCAATATCAACAATATATTACATTTGTAATTATTATACATATATGAGAGCCTACATTAACAAACAAATTACTGTTACTCAGTTGATTTATATTTTAAAGATAGAAAAATAGATAGATGTGACAAAATAACTTTAACATTAACACCACAAAGATCATAGCTTTTAGTATTAATGATTTATCATACTCTATGGTCCTGTGTTGCAACCTTTTGTATAAAAATTATCTTCATTTGTTAATAACAATTGATTATACAGTGTCATAGAAAAAACTACAACAGTGTAGGTCATCTAATAAGAAAATATTTGTCTATATGTAAGTATTCAACAAGTGTGCAGGCAAGCTTCATTCAACAAGGTTCCATTGTCAAAGTGTCACCATAATTTACACAATGGTATACCAACATCTAAGTTACGATATCATAATAGTGGAAAATTTGAACATTAGTTTTATATATAGTGCATTTGCATATGATGCAATGATGAAACTGTCTACAAAGTACGACATCTTGTTTAAATTGCTTAATATATTATAATGTGACAGAAACTAAGACTACATTAGCACACAATATTCTATAAAATATATAATTATTTTATGTAATATGTAACATATAATTGATGTACTCCCATCTTCATGTCTGTATCGATAAGAGCTATTATTTATGTTATTATTATTTGAGCACTATATACATATGTAAATTAAGACTACAAATGGATAGTGAAATGTCTAACATATTATGATATAATAATTAAAAGGGTATTTAGACTTCATGATGTATAATTCGTAAGAAAAATAATACAGACGGTAATTGTAAATAAGTATTCATATCCTATATTTTGTATTCATATACTTAGTATAGTAACGATAAATAATTATGAATATATTTTGATTTTTCTTAATTAAAAGATCATCTGTAGTCCAATACCCATTAACATTCAAATGCTTCTATATGATGAAGTAATTAAAATATTTCTCCAATTTTAAATCCAACTTCTCTGAAATGTTGAATAATATAATCATGATATGATAATATAATGACATGCTTACCATCAGATATGTACCAATAAAGTTATTTCTAGAAATAGTTAATATTTTTATTATTAGTACAAATACTGTGACTATTTCGAAAAGCATTTAATTTTAATTCAATTCCATTAGTTGCATGTAATTGTTATACCATCTAATATACATATAATATATTTTTGTACCGAATTATCTGGGTACTGGTGCATGTACGCGATTAATAATATTCACGATTTAAATGTAAATTGCATAGTATAACTAAAGAAATGTGATCTTTTCAGTTGGGGTTATTTAACTTTGCCGCTCTAAAGTAGGCCGAAATTGATCGCGCAGTAGTCAATATTACGACCTAAACGACTCATCCTTACCTCCTCGTTGCATATAGTCGGTGTTACTTGTTGTTTATATTCATTATTATTGTTGTCATAATATTAGGAACATATGATGTTCGACAATTGGCCTTGTTATTTTGAGTTTAAGGTGGATGGTTTTTGACAAATACGCGGAAACGGACCAATATTTTTAGCATCAGGCATTTACTTAATTATTTATCAAAAATATATTTATATTTTTATTTTAAATATCGTAAGACTTATAGAATAAATTGTTTATACTAAAACTGCGCGACTTCTCTTGCCTTCTGACAGAGCGGCAAAGTTACACGACGCGGACTCCGTGATTTATTACGGAAAGTCGGTCTATATACATATATTATTTCTTATAAGAATCTAATAGATATAAACATAGTTTTTAATGCAACATAATAATGTATGGATAATATATTTTACATTAGAAAATACGGAATATATTTTTTAAATGGAATTGTAACATTTTAAGTATCCACGTCCAATATCATTTTTCCTAAATGCCGTTTGCAAGTTGCCCATAAAAATTGAATTTAATGGTACATTTTGCTCTCGTGATGCATTATTATGAAAATATATTAACAATTCTTTATATTATGCATCGCTTTATATAAAAATAATCATACATATCAATTTTTGATAATTTCATTTAAGAAAGTATTATTAAACCCGATTGATTAATGGTTGGTATATAATTATCGTATAAGTACGACTGCCAACTCACTATCATTTCGTTTCGACTTCCTTAGCAACAATACTACAAACTTGCCAGCAATATCGCTACTACGGCATTGATAAAATTGTGACATCCTCACTATAATATATAAAAATCTTTGGTTAAGTAAATCTATTATGAATAACATATAACATAGCAATAATAATTGAATATGGAATACAATAATACAAAAAAATTAAAACTATTATTATCATAAAATACAAAAATATACATTAAATATTGTTATAGTATTTTTAAAACCACCACCGCCACATTTAAAATACTAAATTTTCTACCTAAATACATATTTTTTTCTTTTATGAATATGTAAATACTGTTTTTTAAGGAATCATGATAATACATAATATTACATTTTGAATAATACAGTGAAATATGTGAAAAATGTCGCCAGGCATTCATTTTTATTATATTAAATAATTCAGGCTGGCAGTTACATAATTTTAAGAGAGTAATTAAACAGTCACGCATAAAAAAAATATACATAGTAGAATTTGATTGCGACTTTGTAAATACATCAGAAATTATGTAGCATATACCGCTAATTAAAGCATATAACGAAATAGACATAGTTACTTATATTCTAAGATAGATAATAGATATTTCAACGAAAAAATAGTATATATTGGCCTTAAGCATGTAATTATAACCTGTTATTGTAGAATTTATTATTTTATTGGTCATTCGATAAATTAGGAAACGATAAAAGATCATTTTTAATCACTGGCATTTGATTCTTTAATTTTTTAATAAGATATTATGAAAATAATTCCATAAATAGCATTAGGCCATAGAAATATTATTAAAAAATATCATATAGCAGAAATAAATATTGGTAAAAATATACATTTCTCATCAATATTTTAAAACTTACACGACTATCTTAACTAATGAATAATATTTTTCTCTTATAAAAATATAAATAAAATTTTGTTATAGAATGTAAGAAGTAGTTACGATGCTAGTCTAAATTAATACTGTATAAAAATAAAAGATAAGTATTTTGATACTCTCATGCGAAATTAAGTTTTTATTGCACAGATAAAAAAATAGTTTTCAGTGGGATTTTTTCTAATGGCACTGTAGGACTAAAGAAAGGTGGGTAGCAAAACAAATGTTTTAAATAATATAATTATCTCTTAATTTTAAATATAATTAGGAAGACAACTTGGCCTATATTATTTTTATAATTTTTTTATTCTTCCTATAAATGACTAACTAAATTAATATTAGAATTTGGAATGTGCCTTTGAATTCATTCGAACTTAAAGAATTGAAATTGGGGCTATTCATAACATTTAAGTATGCAGTCAATCGTCTTACCTAGATCACTAAATTAACAATATACAATCTCATTGGAAAAAATAATCATTTTCAATATCAAAAATGTATGTGAAGATAAAAAATATTTGAACATTAGAACTTTAATACTATTGATCATATTTATCTTAGCTTAAGGACAGTTGATTATAGTTAGTTAAATAATAATTAAAAATTATTTAAATGAAATAAAAATTTCGCATTCTTGATTTTTCAGTAGGTACCGATTGCAAAAAAAAACGTTTTATAAATTGTACCAAAACCTGGTTTGTTGAATTATAGTTGATTAGGAGAGATAGTATTACAACATAAAGGATTTATGAAAGTTTTTACTTGTCTTTTGGGTCAATGCATTTGATTTTCTTTTCTTCAAACAGTAGTAGGCGCATTCGAAAATTAATATTTGCTCTTCAATATTATCTAAAAATAAAGTAACTTATTATATACATAGGTATGTATTATGTATTGGTACGTTAAATATATAATACAAATAGGGTAAGACTTTGTGAAAGACTGACTGGGACCTTTGCTGCTGTGATTCCAATGTGGTTTCATTTTGAAAATAGAGTGTAATTAAAGACAAACATAACATAACAACTTATGATGTTTAAATATTTACAGCATGAGTAATTTTTACAATAAAACCAAGTTATATGGGCGGAATTGATCATTAACCATATGGTTGCCGAGACAAGCCTTCAGAGACATTTAAATATATAAAAAAAAAAAAAACAAAACAAAAAAATTTGAAGGTGACACTTACGTACATTTAACATTTTCGTTACTTTAAACTTGTGTGGGCGGGAACCGACGTTGTGGTTTAATTCGACGCTGCGCTAGAGTCGATTGCGTTACAGGACCTAATATATGAGGTGTCATTGGAGCTGAAGTCATAGCCTAAAAGAAAAAGATAATATAAATTAAAGTTTATTCTTAGGGATTTGTATAATTGCTATTGATCGAGATATTCAAGCTCCTAAAGAAGAAAGGAGCCTGTGATGGACTTGCTCGACACGAATAGGATATGCCGTAGAATAGCTTTCCGTTCGCAGTTGCTGTCTTTTCCGTGCCGCGCTCCTTGATGCCTATCAACTACTGTCTATGACCACTGGCTGCTGGTTTTATTTCTGTGTCTTGTGTATGCATTATGAGTTTTTTCAGAGATCCATTTACCGGATTTTATAGATATAGATGTAAATGCTTATTACTTTTTAGTGATAGCTCAAAAAAAACAAATAGATATATAGCCTACAACGAGCAAATATAAAACATAATGTAATTATTTTATTTGTTAAAGAAACAATCAAAAAGCGGTTGCGGTGACGTGGCGGTGCGGCCGCGTGAGGCGCACCTGGTAGGTGAGGTCGACGGCGCGGCGCAGGTCCTGCGGCGCGGGCGCGTCGTCGTGCGAGGGCGGCGCGGCGCGCGGCGGCGGCTCGGGCTCGTCGCGCGCCAGCCACGCCTCGCGCAGCAGCTCGTGCGCGCGCGGCCGCATGGCGGGCTCCAGCTGCAGCATGCGCCGCACGCACGCGCGCGCCTCCGCCGACACGTGCCGCCACGCGCCGCTCGACGTCTCCACCTGCCCCGCGCGAAATACAAATATATACTTCGTTTTACAGAACTTAAGCTTCCACCTGTTCGGAATGTAGATTCTACCGAGAACAACCCGCAATACACTCAGTGGTTACTCTATTCCAACATTTGAAATACAAAGTCAAATACATTTGTATATAATATCATCCTGCCTGAAAGTCAACAAGTATTAGCTCCATGCCTTTTTATCATTTATATAATTTTGTATTGAATAATAATATGATTATTCAACACAAAATTATAAAAACGATCTTCTTTATTAATGTCTTTTTAGCAAACGATTTGAATTTATAGATCGGCAAAGTTAACAGCTTGATAATTAATCATTTTTCTACAAAAAAAACCCAAAAAACATTATCAGCTTGGAAACCCCAGGGTTTGAACCGAAAACATCGAGATCTGTGGCTTTATATTAAGCCAATAGACCAACGAGGCAGAAACCAAAACATACCAATTTTATAACATTATGTGGTTCTACTGGTTTCAGCAAGTTTTTGTCATTAAATTCTTAGTAGCATGTGCCTTATGTTTGTTCTTTCACTGGATGTTCATATATAATTGCTAATTGGACTATATTAGTATAAAAATGTAGTGTGTGTGAGAAAATTCGATAGGGTATTTTCGGTAGTGGAAAATAAATAATGAAATTTGATAAAAATTAAAATGTACGTAGTACTTAAACATTTTGACTTTAAGTCATATAAGCGCATTATTAATTTATTATATTAAAAGTCGTCATTTTTAGTCTGTATATAAGGTGACCTAAAACATGAGCCGCCATGGTGTGGCGTCAGACAGGCAAAACTGACGTTTCAATATCATCTAGCATTTTGATAAAAAACTTTTCTGGGGTTTTAATGTTAGTATTTGTACATTTCACTACAGCGATAGTGATTGTAATTCATTATTTTATTAAAAAACACCAAATATTTATAGCTGTTAACATTGAATGAGTAGCGGTCGTACATACATGACTTGTTTTTAACAATCTGACGTCATCAAAATGACTGACAGCGTTTTTGCGGGAATAAAAAAAGTTTAAAATTTAATTTAATTTTATGGCAAGAAAGCGTGTTTATTTTGTCGAAATATATTTTTTGAGTTGATGTTGATGAGTTAAATACTATTTAATAATTTACCTTTCCAGATTCAATCCTGGCTAAAATTGCCTCGGGTGTGTCGTCTCCTGTAGATGCGAAAGGTGTTCTACCGGAGAGCATAATATATGCAAGTACTCCTAAAGAAAAATAAATGTATTAATGTTATTTGTTCACGACGAATTTCTAATTTCACAATGAATAATACTTATATTTATTTTTCAATTAAGTACAAACTAACCTAAGCTCCATATGTCGCAAGCAGCGTCATAACCAGCGCGCTTGAGAACTTCCGGCGCAACAAAGTTGGCGGTGTAACAAGGGGTCATGAGCAGCCCGTTCTCTGCACGCAACTGCTTCGCTAGTCCGAAATCGACGAGGCGGACGTCCTCCGGTCGTCTCTCAGCAGTTGCAAACAGGATGTTTGAAGGCTTGATATCTCTGAAATATCAAATAAAAATATAGTTTGTTACATAATTTTCAAAAAAAAAATTGTGTTCGATGCTGATCTGATACAAAAAGTATTATATTATTTCAAGAAGCAGTAAAATTTATTAGTAACAGAGCCGTATTTAAAGATGAGAAAATTATCAATTATTTTATATTATATTTTAAAAGTGCTCAGATAATGTGAATTTTTTTTCTTCTTCGATGCAACGGATGTTAGTTTTTATTAATTAAAGTATAGGCGGGAGCTCGTCAGCGACCTGTGCACGACGGTGTGGCGGTGCAGGTAGTGCACGGCGTGCAGCACGTTGCGCAGCACGCGCGCCGCCTCGCGCTCGGGCAGGTGGCGGCGCTGCGTGATGTACTCCAGCAGCTCGCCGCCGCGGCACAGCTCCGTCACGGCCAGCAGCCGCCCGCCCTCCTCGTACACGCCGCGCAGGCTGATGATGTGAGGGTGCTGGCTGTATCTGTGAACGGAGTTATGTACATCTTGTTGAAGGAAATGGTCAAATTCGTCGTATCGACACGAGGAAAGGTAAACTAGTGACACCTAGTTTCCGACATTGCACCCTTCCTGGGGCACTAATGTGGTAGCTGTACATTTAATTCAACGCTGTAAAATGACGTATTCAAATGTTTTTCTACTGGAGGATAGAAAATTTTTTTTATTTATTGGATTTAATTTCTACCACTTAGGGAATGATTTGAACATACTTTGTATGTGTGCAGAAATATGACCAAACAATAAGATAAATTAGTTTTTACATTATTATTTTTTAAATAATTTTTAAGAAAAGGAAGAATCAAATGTTTATTCATATGCCAAATGCTAATCTCTTCCTTATTAAATTAATATATCAAATAAGAAAAAATACCTCAATAGAATTTCAATCTCTTCTCGGGGATCATATTGTAGTTTGTCCATGATTTTGACAGCATATTGTGTCCGAGAAGCTTTGTGCTCACAAAGTCGTACTACCGAAAAAGATCCAGTGCCCAATTCACCCATTAATCTGAAACATATTAAGTGCATTGCTATAGATGGGCGATTAACCATATGTCAATCAAAAGTTTTATAAATATCGGAAAGTACTATTTTCAGTACAGTCAACAAAAAAACTTTAAATAAATTATTTTAGATAACAACACAAAACATTTGTATTGTACGATGCAAGGTAAATTCGTACATTTAGATGACATTATTAACGCCTAAACCGTATATACCTATACTCATCGAAGAATTTATTCTTGTTAACAAAACCAGCCCAGAATTCTTCAGTTGATGTCTTGGTTTGTGCTATGTGGTTCTGATTTTGATTTGTGACAGTTTTGTTGTCTTCATCATTCAGTAAACACGGAGCCACGAAACTGAAACCTCTGTGAATTAAATTAATATTTTATAGTATTCTTTCTAAATATATATACTCAACACAAATATATTGTTTAATTTTAATTATATGAGGGGCGATCAAAAAATAATGATAATCAATAAAATATTTACTCTTTCAAATTAAATTTACTTTTCTACATAATCGCCTTATAAGTTTATACATTTAGTCAATCTCAAATTATTGATGTTGAAACGGAATCAGAATTAATTTAATGGAATTTAATTTTTTTATAACATGGAAAACTCGCTCGATAGATATTGTTTCGCAAAAACAATGTTAACAAAATGTATAATGAGATGACTTATGTATAATAAGATTTAATATTTCATATATATGTATTTGTAGACTAGAAAATGGAACACCTAATAGTAAATAGTCAGTACCACTCATAAATTGACATCAAATGATATATAAACCATGCCTTTGTGGCAGTAGTTACAGTGGCTCACTCGCGGTAGAATATCTGATGAGTGGTACCTACCCAGGCGGGCTTGCATAAAGCCTTTCACCAAGTGCTCCTCTAGTGTTTCATAACACCTTAGAGACGCCAGTACCTGAACAGCTCGTGCGCGTTGGCGGAGGCGGGCACGCCGGGCGAGTCGCGCGGCGTGCGGCACGTGAACTCGGAGTCGAAGTAGAACGCGTCGTCGGCGCGAGACACCGCCGGCCGGAACGGGGGCACCACCTGCAAGTACAAGTTACATGGCACGAATATATCCAATCAACATAAGATTGTTTCTATGAACCAATTTTTTAATCTTGAATTAAGATCAGCTTATATATATTCAATTTTTATTTTTTTTGTAAATTCTCCCCCCCCCCCCCTCTTACCTCTTACTGAACCCCTCTCATTACTAAGTCCAAATTTCTTGATGCTTTCAATGATAAATAAAAAATTATGATAGATGCTTCATTATTATTAAATTATTGGCCTTATCTCAACACCGACTATAAATAAATTTTGAAATTACCTCTTTCCTTAACAATGCATCCCACTCTATGCTTGCAAAAAACTCATGACTCTTTATATCTTCAATACCATTGGGACCGGCTCCTAATCTGTAACAAGCCATTGTGTTCTTTGAGAATAGAGTGATGAGATTTAAAATTAAATGTGGTTCAGCCTATTACCTATTATGTGGATTTCTCTTGAACAGTGCACGTAAAAGAGACTGTGCCTCCTCACTCAAATTTGAAGGCATACCTAATTTCGCTTTAAGGATTTGAGTCATTGTTTCATGTCTGGTGGAGCCATGGAATGGTAGATTTCCCGTCAACATTTCAAACTGCAAGATATTAAATCATTAATTCAATAAAATTCAATTCATTAGTTCAATAAAAATTACTTAAACAAGTGAAGTATGATATTTTCGTTCTCCATCTGCATATTCAATAGAGTTGAAGCTTTTTGTCGCATGTGAGTGATAGTTATGCCTCCTAACCGATTTTGACCATAGCAACTATAAAAAATTATCTGCTCAGCGCATAATACAATTAAAAGGTGCGGAAAACAAATGTCTTAGTCATATCCTCTAATGACTAACTTCCATAACACGAAAAAATCCGAAAAAAACAATAAGTGCTCATGCGCATGACTAACGATTTGAAATGCTTCCAGAGACACAGGAGTACAAAAACCCAATAACATTTTTATTAACCCGAACCGGGATTAAAGTTAGATAGGCCCTTAGTGTCCTCAGTCTTATAATCTATTAGCATCTACACTTAAGAATAAGTGTTTATTACAAGTGATTTAATAAAAAAATATTAAAAATAATATTTACCATTAGAACACCAAAAGACCACCAGTCAGCAGCCATTGTGTGCCCTTTCCTATTAACAACCTCGGGAGCCATGTATTCAACTGTACCACAAAAACTGTAAGTTTTATCACTAGGAGGTAGCTTTGATAGACCAAAGTCAGTGAGAGCTATATGCCCATCCGCATCTAATAAAATATTTTCTGGCTTTAGATCCCTGTATATAATTCCCAATTTATGCACATGTTCTAATGCTAAAGCTAATTCAGCTAAATAAAACTTTACATCTTCTTCTGTAAACATAACCTGAAAAAAGATTATAATTAAAAAAAATAGATTACAATAAAATTAAAACAAATTAAATAAAAATCATTTAAATTGCCAAAGTTTTATCTACTGTTTTGGGTTATGTAATGTAATATGTTACCTCTTTACTAAGTCGGGAGAACAGATCTCCACCACGTAGGAAATCTAATATTAAATACAGTTTTCCTGCTGTTTGAAATGCATAGTGTAATTTAACAATAAACGGATGGCCCATTTCTACTAAAATATTTCTTTCCATCTTTGTGCGTTCTCTGTCTCTAACTTTTAGTGTAGCCTTCTTTAGTACCTATATAACATAGGGAAAATTATTGATAAAGCTAGGTAATAAATTTGGATAAGAAGAATACATAAATAAATATAAATAAATGTATATATTTAGCCTTCCTTTAAGGTGTTGTTGATAGATAATTCAAAATTTACTCATTAGATGTGAATATTTATACCATTTAAGTTTATATTACATTACAAAAAATATATTATCACTAAAACCAAAATTTACCTTCTATTAACATTATAGACATAATTTATTAATTATTGCAGAATTGTTTAAATCAGATCACAGTATCATTACTACATACATATTGTCCTTATAATAACATACCTTCATTGCATAAAGAGTACCAGTATCAGGACCAGTAACCTTGCGTGCTAGAAATACTTTGCCAAAAGAACCTTCACCAAGAACTTTCAGTAGCTCAAATTGAGAAGGATCTGCCTTCTCGTGGCCTTCTTTAACGACATCTTGAAGTTCCACTTCTCTTTCATAATTTTGATCTATATTTGATGCACTTGACTCAAGACTCTCTGTAGTGGATGTCTGTCGAGACTCTGCTAAATTTTCCACAACCATTGGAAGACTATTTGCAGACTGTGCTGTTATGCCACGCTGAAATATTCAGAATAGTCTTATTAGTGGTGAAATAATTACTAACATGGACACCAACATACTATTATACCAGTAAAAAACCATATGGTAAATAAGTTGTTAAGGTAAACACCTTTATACTATTCATTTGTTTGGTAATCACAAATCACGGTTAATTCGAAAACGTATGTAGATATAAAGAATAATCAATAAGTGATAAGAGGAAATTTTTTAAATGTAAATATTATAAAGTCAGCCATAGAAACGGGCGTAGAAGTAACAGGTAAATAGTATTACGTTGCCTAAAGACAATCACAAAGAACGTCACTTGTTTACCTAAAAGTACGAAAGAAGTTCGTAAGACTATAGGAGAAAATTCTATTTAACAAAGTATGCAAACAATTTTTACAAATCATAACATACCGTGACATCTCCAACACTTTGCATTCGCCATGGATCGCTGGCGTTGGCCAAAGGCATCGTTTTCAGCTTTCAGGTAAGCACATCCAGCGGGAATTATAATCAAATTCTGTAAAAATTTACTTTAAACTGACGAAAAATACTTGATTTTCATTCATTTAAGTGTTTAGAACAAAAAGGGAGGTAGACTGTCATGTCATAGACGGAAAAATAAATGATAAAATAGATTTCAGAGACAGACTATACAATCAAAATAATTCGTTAGTTATTTTTTTGCAATTCCAGGTATCGACTCAATTCGTATCTGACTTAAAGATAATTAATATTAATTGTTACCAAACTTATCCTTACATGTTAAGAAATTGTCATTGTTATGATACCTTAGGCTTTTTTATAATACTTTTGATATTGATGAATTTGAATTTAAGTGTTACGATGACTGATGATTTACGACAGTTATCCAGCTAGCAAATAATTAAATATTTATAAAAATAATGGGAAACGTGAGTTTCAGTTTGCAGAAGGCCAAAAAATCTATTTTTTACCTATTTTAATTCGCAAATATTAGTATTAGGATATTAGTTCTTAGACATCATCATTCTTTTCTGCAATAACATATACTTAGAAATATTTTTTATATGTTTGTGTACCTAGTCTCAATTTCTATCAAATTCTCATATTACATGGAAAAATATGTAAGTACTTATAGTACTTAGTTGCTTCTAAACTTACAGCTCATCATTTCTGGTGACAATTGTGACGCTGATAACCTTACATTCAAAGTTGTTGGCGATTTCGGGAAATGGCAGTTGTGGATAAGTATATATATGGCCATGATAAAGTTGCCGCTCGCTTGGTATCAATTGAATATCATATTTATGGCCCCTCCTCAACAATTTTGGTGCGCAAAACCAGAATCATTCGCTATTTGGACAGATGAAGATTGGCGACAAATTTGCTGTCCGGTACGTCTTTGTACTTATCTCTCAAAATGTTTATCTTTATCTTTTATGAATGTGTATCATAAGTTATGTTACGTAACTAATTTAATAAGTTAAAATGATGTTATTTCATTCAACAGAAAAATGAAGAACATCCATGTTTGATTTTCGACCCTGAAATTCTAATATTCGAGCTAAATATGGATAGATCATTGATACCACTGGTTCCATGTCCTCGTTTTGTTTACGATAACAGTGTCTTTAACAGAACTATCACATCAGACTGGAATTTAGTATGTTCTAAGCATTGGCTCATACATGTGCGTGGTTACCCTTCCAACTTCTATCATCGAAAATTCTTACTATAATGTTATACTTAATTTTATTATTCTTAAAAGAAAAATATAATACCATGCGCATCGAATTCAACCATTTTAAATTTATAGATTATTTTTTTCAGTTCACCCAATGTGTTATGATGTGGGGTGTTTTAGTAGGTGGTATTATTTTTGGTGTGGTAGCCGACAAATACGGTCGTAAATATCCACTTATGATTGGAATTACACTGCAATGCATCATGAGCTATATCTGTAGTATAACAACATCTTATTGGATATTTATTATTAACTGGTCTCTTCTAGCTGTGGCTTCTGGGGGTATAGGAATTATATCGTTTGTTATCAGTATGGAGGTAAGCGAGATAAATAATTGTTATTTTTGTGCAAACTGAATGTTTAGATGTAAGACTGGTTATAATTCGTAGTTATGTTTAATACAGGTTGTTGGTGGTAAGTGGAGAACAATAATGCCTATCGTGTACCAGTTGCCATTCGGATTAGGAAATGCAGTGATGGCTCTCTTAGCTTATTGGCTTAGAGACTGGAGGGAACTTGAATTTGCTTTAGCAACCCTTTCGTCCACTTATTTGATATATTGGTTATTAATACCCGAATCACCTAGATGGCTTCTAGCTACTGGTCGAAATAAAAAAGCTTTAGGTAGGTATATTATATTAGAATAAGGTAAATTAGTTTTTTCATAAATGTGCGCGTGTCGTGTAAAGAATATAATATCCTAAGAATTACGTATTCCTTCAGTCAAGTTTTTGACTTTTACTTTAATGAATATGGTAAAACGTATAAGCCTTATAAATTCATATTTATGTGCCATATAAATTTTAACTTATCAAATCAAATTCGTTTATTAAATATAAAAGCATTACACTTAAGTACTTATTGATTGTCAAATTAATTACTACAACCGGTTCGGAAAAGAAAATACCTGAGAAGAACCGACGAAAGAAACTCAGCGGGTCTTTTTTTGTCAATTTTAGTATTTACAAAAACATTCAACATCAAAAGAAACAGCCAGGAAGCGATCGTTTAATTCCTAAGATACTTAATAACCTTTCGCACACAAGCGTTCCTTAATTTTTTTTTAAAATTCCAGAATGCTTTCATTTGCTTCTGATGGCATCAGAAGCATTTGAATGCTTTCTGGGATCCTGTTGTAGAACCGTATACATTGCCCTACAAAACTGTTACTGACTCTATGCAGTCGAGTAACAGGAGTAACAAGTTTGTGTTTGTTCCTTGTAGGTACCAAAGCTATGAGTATCAATTTTTTTCATAGAATTATTAATAATTTTACGAACATACATTACATTACAGAATATATATTGGGAAGCAACAGTATCTTGATTTTTTTGTAGCAAACACTTTTATATAGTTTCGTAAATTAAATTTTCTATAACTCTACACCTACTTTTATTTATTTTATTATACTAATTACGTATTTTATTTAAATAAAAATGTTTCTTTCAGAAGTTCTAAAAAAAGCAGCTAAACAAAATAATAGAGAAAAATACTATGACGCTGTTTTGCACAACATAATAATTTGCAAAACACGAAGCCGTAATGATCCAGGATTTATAGCATTTCTGAAATCTGAAAATATGAGACTAAAAACTTTACTTTTGTCTTTAAATTGGTAATTGTATTAAAAAGTATGAACAATTTACTCTCAGAATTAGGTATATAGGATTTATAGCTGTTTTGATTTGATAGATATCTACATAGGTACTTCCACTACGTAAAGTTAACTTATTTCATTAAACTACTCCAATGACAATTCCATCTTACTCTATAGACGTCTTCCTAATAAAAATTCTAGGGTCCCTCGGGTTAAAATCGACAAATCGACCATCTTACTCATCTTAGGTTAATATTCATTCGATTTAGTCACTTAAAAAATCTCACCTTTTCCATATTTATTTACTACATAATTATATACTTGCATTTTTATTATTGAATTTATATTTTTAGGTTTTTTACCGGATTAGCGTTTTATACATTCTCACAATATCTAGGATTAGTTGGCGGGAACATTTTTTTAGCAGTCGCAATGAGTGGATTTATTTATATTGCCGGAGGATTAACATGTATATTAATTATCACTAAAGCTGGAAGAAAAACGACTATCTGTGTATATCAAGTGATATCATCATTATGTTTTTTTTTTATAATACTTATTCCAAGAGATTATTATGCAAACGATTGGCCAAGGTTGTTATTTGCAGGACTAGGCTTTGCGGGTTTAGCGGTGAGTCATTACTTTAGCTAAATAAAATTATTTCGATGAAATTTGGGAAAGATCTGCAATTAGACTTGCCCTATTGTATTTAAAAATATAAATACCACTATTAGTAGCATTCCTGTTTATTGAATAGCCGAATGAATAAAAAAATAACTCTATTTATGAACAGGGTACTGTACCAGCATTGTATTTGTATACGGGAGAATTATACCCGACTCTAGGGCGTAACGCAGGTGTGGCCGGTGTTACAACTTTCGCTCGTATTGCGTCAATGGTAGCTCCAGCTGTTGTGAGCTTAGATGAAGTAAGACCTGACCTACCACTTATTCTACTGGCAATAGTTTCGGCTGCCCAATTGGTATTACTTGCACCCTTGCCAGAAACAAAAGATAGACCGCTCCCAGATACTCTAGAGCAAGCTGAACAATTCAAATAAAAGTTAATAATTTGGTTCATCAGTTTTAATTTTAACTCTATACATTATTAAAAATATTTTAATTATAAGTATGATTAAAAAAAACAATGAGAGAAAGTATAAAAGTATATTAAGACTTTAACCTTAAATATAACACTACAGACAGACAGTGGCTTTAAAGTAAAAATCTTAACATCACAGTAAAGTCATGTATATAATTATGTATCTTCAAATAATAAATAGTAATTTGGTGTGCAACATTTTAAATGCATTTAAGTAAATTATTACAGGTAATGGTTTTACAAAATTTAACTTAACTCTATAATTTTGACATCTATACAAGAATTTTATTTGTATAAAATTTACAAATCCTTCTGTGACCTATTATTATATTAATATGATACAAATGCATTGCATATAAAACTACTTTATTAAATGCTTAAAATAGATATTAAAAGTAATTGTACTGTATGATAGAATGTATTTGGATTATTTAATCATCTTTCTTATTAGAAATTTGACTTTTGATATTTTCAATTCTGTGCAACAAAGTTGGATGAGAATGATACCATGCTGAGTAAAGTTTATCATAAATGGGGTAGTCTAAATTATCCTTGCCTAATTTAATAAGAGCTGATCTCAGCTCCATAGGATAATCTAAACCAACTGCAAAGTTATCTGCTTCAAACTCAAATTTCCTTGATAAAGCCGTTGCAAAGAAGGATAATAGAGAGTTGTAGGGTGCAAGAATAAGTTGCAATACTACTATTAGCCCTATGATTACTGGCTCTTGTCCAGACGGAAATCCTAAAGAGGTGTACAGCAATGAATATTTGAAGAGTAGCCCGAATGCTGTAAAAAGAAGTAGAAGATTTACTTCAGTGAGTACAATAGACTTATAAATATGACTACACTTCCAGTGACCTAATTCATGAGCCAAAACACCAAGGATTTCATTTTCAGTGCACCCCGTAGTAACTTTCTTAACTTCATCATGTTTTTCAAGCAATGTATCGAATAAGACTATTCTTTTAGCACCAAATAGTCCACTGAAATAGGCATTACTGTGTGCTGATCGCTTCGATCCTTCTACTATGTAAACCTGAGATAGTGGAAAATTGAGTCTTGATGCTAGATTCTCAATACCTTTCCTTAAAGTGCCATCAGGTAATGGAACAAATTTATCGAATAATGGTGCAATTACTGAGGGATAAAGAGTTAATAATATCAATGTAGTTACAGTTGTGAATAGCCACAACCAAACTACAAACATGTTTCCGCCAAGCATAATAATAAATATAGCAATAGAGACAATAGGTAATGTGATAACAAGACTAAGCACAAGTGATTTTAACTGATCTTTTATGAAGAATCCAATGGTCTGCTTATTGAATCCATGTTTTTCTTCAAGAACAAATATCTCGTAAATAGAAAATGGCATATTTACAACAAAATTGAATAAAGTAACAAATGTCATAAAGACACAACTTATTAAGATTTCTTGACTTGGACTGATATTAAAAAAGGCTGCAATATCTTCTGATTTTTGCCATGCTGCAGAAATCCATCTATTATATAGAATAAATGATGTTAAGGATATACTATAAAATTCTTTTACAATTTTGTATTGTGATTTATCAATTCCATATAGCCGGGCCTTTTTAAATGATTCTTCATTGAGCATTTCTTTTAAATCTTCTGGAATAGTATTGTTCGTCTTGTATATCATCAGCTGAAAATATAAGTTAAATCCTTATTGTATTTTTTATTATTTATTAAAAAAAAATATAGTTAATAACATAGTACATAATTATGTATTTAATTTATTTTGTTTTTCTAAAAACTTAAATACAATGCATCAAATGCAAAAGTAAGGTTACTTTTAAAAGTATTTATTTGTGTGGATCAATTGGAGTATTTTTTTTATTTCAGACTAATTAGAAACCAGAGTATACCTACTTAAAATATATTTCGTAATTTAGAAGCTGTAAGACTTCAAGTTTCAAGCACTTTCATGATAATAATAATAATAATATTACAATTGAAGCTAGAGATTACATAGTTCCGGCTCTCTATGGTTTTACGAGTAATGTAGGGACTAGACAATTTTTAAGTTTGCTATATTAGTGTAGATGAGAGAATACTTAATACATTTTTAAAATGCCGACGTTTCATGTACTAATAAGTAGTAAACGTAAACGCAAGAAACTTACCTGCCGCAAAGAAAGATATAATTCCCAAGCATATTCAACCCAGGAGAAAATTAAAATTAACAAGAGTAATAAATTTTCATCGATTGTCATTATTAGGTCGTTATTATCACCATATATATACTCATACAAGTAATAAAAAATATAGAAAATGGAGACAAAATCGAAACTATTTGACATTGACAATCGCGTCAGAAAAATATCAAATTAAGGAAAGATAATTCATGGATTTGACCAGACATTTATATCATAGACTGAAGAGACGAGCATAGAATAGAGAGAATCGAGCATTAAATTGCCATAAGTAAATACTTTTTGGATTTAAATTAATAAGTTTCCTACATATTCAAATATTTGGTCTCTTATTTCATACAATTGTAATTCATATTATTGATGAGCATAAACGCGCGCTGTGCTAGATTTGGTCAATCAACTATCCACCCATTTTCCAAGAGGATTATATTGTTAATCCTGCTTAATATATAACCATGATGATCATGTGATTTTAGACGTTACACATCGTATGCTATATGTATATTTTAAGGCTAATTTAAAAACAAATACATTCTTAACTTTTTTATTTCTTATTTTCCAAATGTTTGGTCTAGACATCCTGATGCGGGACCCCGAAGCAGTTGTCTGCAGTATATGATCTACTCCGGCCCTAGATTTAATTACTTTATTATAAAAAGGAAAAATGAAGACTTCGAAAGTTACAGTCAAATCTTATTTAATAAACAGACATTAATTACACTTTCATATTATAATTATAAATTTTTGGAAACATTTATTTTTTATTCCCAAAAAATTTCAATACGGAGTCGTTATTTTATTTAAAAAGTACCTGGATCGACAATTTTCTTTTCGACAACGTTAGTTTAATTTTGCGTTAGTGCCACACTTGGTGGTAGGGCTTCGTATAAGTCTGTTGGATAAATACCAACTATTGATCAGATATTTCACAGCCTAACGGTAATACTTAGTATTATTGTGTTCCAATTTGAACCAGTGTAACTACAGGCACAATGAAGAAGAATGAAGAAGCTGTTCCTGTGTCTAATATCTCTCCAGTCGTATTTCAATACCTTTGTAGTGTGTAGTTTTAAATCTTTTCGTATCATAATCATTGGGTTTGAATATAATGTTATAATTATATTTCCGAGAAATTAAGATCGTAGCAAAGACACTTGAAGGCTGAAAAGCTTACAAAAAGTTATCATCAATTTACAAAATTCATGTCTGAAAAATAATATTTTTTTATTTAAAATAATAAGATGAAATATTGATCGTATTTATAATTGAAAAATTGTCAATTCATTTGCTTTAAATATAAAACAGCATTAATGTTGCAATATACGTTACAAGACATTTTACTTATCCCGAGTATCCCGCTGATAAACATGACGGCGGTCTTCATACATTAAACTTGTATAAATATTATAGGGCATAGTACAATTCCTATAAAAGGGGATTATTTCCTTAGCAAAGACAGTTCCATCTGCACTGTTGTGTAGTGAAGTTTAGATAAATATTTAATTGAAAATGTCGTTATACTTAAGAAGTATGCAATTTTACATCTTAGAATTGCTGTTGGTTATTGTTATAACATGCTATGCAGATGAAAACTGTGAGACGATCCCCACTGAAATTCATGTAACGAAAGGTAAAGTGGCCCATTATATAATAAATAGAAAAAAAACTATTAATTATATTATTTGGTGGCAACTTAGAACAAAATAATACACCTAATGTTCTGTGTCGTGTCGTAGTATTGATATTCATATAGTTGTATAATTTCAACTCAATTGGTTAAGTGAAATTGATTTTAAAACATCAAGATTGATCGATATCGTAAGAAATACATATTAAAATTTGTTTTCATTAATAAAATACGACGTCTTTAATAACTAGATAAATACATGCAATCGAACTCAATCCGTTAGATCGACCATGAACTTAAAAAATCCATATTATCTTAGTTGTTTGTATTAGTTTTCTAAAAAGATTATCAATATTTAAAGCCTTAACTTTGAATAACCGTACATCCGTTGCCTTCTCTTTTTTCTTGTATGAATTTATTAAAACGGTAAAAATATAATCTTATCGATATATATATTTTCAGAGGAATATGATGAAATGGGCAGTTTGGTACGATCGTGTAGCGGTGAAGTTACTGTCAACAAGTGTGAAGGAATTTGTAATAGCCAAGTGCAACCGTCGGTTGTTGCAGCAACGGGCTTTCTAAAGGTTGGTTATTATATTAGAATGAAAAATACAGAGTCAATTCTTGTTGGTTAATTTATAGGTACGTAAGGTATTGAAACATGAAACTTTTTCTATTGATAAAAATAAATTTATTATTATTTTTGTTTCGATTTTGTTTTAAGTTTGTGTCTATTATTACCAGGAATGTTACTGCTGCAAGGAAAATTATCTTAGGGAAAGATTGGTGACACTCACTCATTGTTACGATTCCGATGGGATGAGATTTGAAGATGAAGAAAACGCAATAATGGAAATTCGTTTGAGGGAACCTGCTGAATGTAAATGTTATAAATGCGGAGATTATAGCCGATAAGAATGAAACGACATCATAAATACGACTTAAAATGTTTAATGAATTGTGTTAAAACCATGTCAAAGGAAACTATTGTAAATACAAAGAAAATGATGTTTGAAATTGGTCAAGGATTTAAATTTTATATAAATAAATGAAATAAACCATCCATGAAATAATGTATTCCATTTTATTATTTCCTGATTACACCTGCAACCAGTGAAATTAATCATAATATTACGCAATTAATTCATTTGCATTGTTAGGATAACGACAGCAATTATGGATATTTAAATAGATAAAAAATATTATAGTTCCTATAGTACACTCCTTTTATTAAGGATCATATAAAATATTTTCGTCAAGCTGTAACACATTAAAAATCTTTGTATTTTGAACGAAAAACCTATAAAATTTTAAATTTAATGGTGGTACAAAAAATAGTAATGACTGAATAGGTATGTTGTAGTCGACCGATGTTTCATGAACAGTATCAAAAAATAACATCCGCTGTCGAGAATCTACTACCATTAATAAAGACCCTCAAATGACACTATATACCTAAAATTACAAATTCAACACCAAAACTATACCTTCACGAACAAACAGCTTGAAACGGTTTTTGGTTACAAAATTGTTTGTTTTCTTTTTTAAATGTCAAATTACAAATAATAGCAACAAATATAATCGTTGATCTTCAAAAGAATAATCTGTCGTAGCTGTTAAAATATATATGGCCATTAAATATATAAATTTAATGTTTTGACTTTCTTGTCAATTCCTTTCATATCCATTATTTTCTTAGTTTATTTTGTCCTTAATATTTTCCTACATGATTTATAACCACACGATAATTAAAAGATGGAAAGAATGGTGATTTTACCCTTTTTATAATTGTTATATTGATTAAATTATATTCTATTAAACAGAAAATCTTTTAAGAAATTAATAGTTATAATATTATGAAGAAAATTATACAGCAAATCAAAATATTCTAATATTTTTCGTAGTCTCTATTTTTAAAAGGTTTATTTGAATATGACGAATACGATTTAATAGGGGGCATGAACAGAGGAGAGGGTAATAATACTTCTCTGTTCGGGTCGGTAAGATGTATGTTTTAAACACTTGGGTCGTATTTTGACAGACGACAATGCTATGCACAATAAGCGCAGGGGTTGCAGGGTCCTTATTTAGACTAAAATGCTGAAAACCAATTCTTTTACGTCTATCAGCTGTACACATACAAGGTTTACTAAAGGAACGATGCAACAACAACTTTTGCTTTTTACTGAACGACTACATATCTTTGTGCTAAACCCGTAGTATCTACACCGAGAGTCTAATTCTCAGAGCAAGAACGGCTTTATTATGGAAAGACGTTATGTATGTAATAGTCGATGATATGATTAACCAGTACAAGAATAGTACCATTTAGTACCTTTATGTAATTTTTGTACTCACTTTCAATATTATGTAGCTAACAACTTTTGTGCTGTATCATTAAATATTTAAAGTAAGCAAGTAAGAAAGCCTGAAATGAAAACTTTTCAGTTTAAATGTTTTTTGTTGATAAACATAAATAAAAATTATAGCAATAATAAGTTGATTTGACTTTATAATAATATTACAAACTTTGTAAACATTTTCAATTTAATGGGAACTTGTTGTTACCAATTTCATCATTCGTAAATTTATTATTTTAGCTGTTTCTACTTTTTAAAGAATATCTTAAGGTCGAAGATTAAAAATAGCCTTAACAGCTCGTATTTGAAGTATTCATATAAAGTTGTATATCATAACCCATGCCGTATTCAACCTTAGCGCCATCCCTGGGAATTGTAAAAATTGTCACCCCACTATCAAATATTTTTCTAAAGTTTCGATTAATTTTAATATAAGAAAATATTTTTTATGAATCGATAATTTTATCCTCCTTTTTGCGGCCTCTAAAAATTTGCTCCCTCTGGGAACTAGCCGTGAATAGCCATTGTGTAAATCTAGCTTATTAGAATATCCGAATTAATGAAATGAAAATAACCAAAGTATACTAATTGTCAGTTATTTAACTAGCCGCGTATGCTGAGCTAAGTCTACTTGCAGGGATGGCGAAAAAAAATTATACTGGAGCTTTAATTTTAAAGTAATTCCTAAATATACTTCCATATCATATTTTTGGCTGAGACATTGTGTAACATTATATAGAAATTATGTTGTTTAACAACAATGTTTGAAGTTAAATCAACGCAATTATTTATATTGCAACTTAAAAAAATATATTTTTTGTAAATTTAATTTTTATCAGTGATCATGCATTGTTTACACTTTAAAAATATTATATTACTTGTTTGGTTAATAATTATAATGATTGATTTAACTAATATTATTGATTTATAGAATTAACTTTTTTGACTACGTTGAAACTTTAGTATTTTTATAACGACAGTTGAACAAAACATAATTTGCTAGAGTTAGATTACCTGGCGTCTAACATACTAACTTATATTGAATACTGGTTGTCATGTGTTAGGCAAAAATAGTAACCTATGTCCTCAAGGTTCATTGGTTTGGTAGTGAAAGAGCGACAGACAGACTGAGTTACTTTGACATTTATAATATTGGTATAGATTTTACCACATTTATCTAGGTAGGTTCCTTATAGGGTGTAGACGTTACGAAAGTCCACCCTTAAGGGGGTAAAACGGGGGTTGGAAGTACACAAATGCTTAAAACTATCTATATTATAGACAAAATAGTTTTAAAAAAAAGTACAGTATTGTTTTCACAATACAATTCCTCACAAAACCGTACGAAGATTCCAAGTGTTTTATATTACATATCATATACAACACTTTTAATCTTATTATTATATATAAGCGATTAAACTTCAATATGGTCTCGGTGAAAAATCCATTAAGAAAATCGTGTCCACACTGCTTGAAATCTGTGTATTTCTTCGGGAGGTATGTTAACTAAAATGATTTCAATGTATCACATGCTAGACGCGCGTCCAATAACAAAATAAGGTCATTTAATTCCTTTATAAGCGAGATTTTTCGTGAAAATATACACATCAGTTGCATCCTCCGCTTAAGCAACACCATCTAGGAAATAAAAAAAAATATTTAAAATTAAATATGTTGTTTCTTAATTCAGTTCGTTTTAGCTTGATTTTTCTTTCTATGTGTCACTTACAAAAAGAGCAAGCTAATGGACAAGAAGTTCAGCTGCCTCCCGGTAAGTCGTTCTCTTTACAGTTAATTTGGAATTATAAAGATACAAAATAAATAAAATTATATTAAATTCAAACAATCTCGTTCGTTTCTATGTCGGATTCAATGTGTTGTGTTATGTGTAATATTAAAAATAAGATTTTATTTTAGGTCAAGAATGCCAAATGACTCCAGTTATTCACGTACTTCAACATCCAGGATGTGTACCTAAGCCTATTCCATCATACGCCTGCATCGGTAAATGTACGAGTTATGTTCAGGTAATAATATTCGTATCATGTATTCAGTGTCACTTTATAAACAAGAAAAGTTCTATCAACTATGTATGTAATGCATTAGCCTAAAATAATGTCTCGATTTAAAGGTTTCCGGTAGTAAGATTTGGCAAATGGAAAGGTCTTGCAACTGTTGTCAAGAATCAGGAGAAAGGGAGGCATCTGTTGTATTATTTTGTCCTAAAGCTAAGAATGAAGAAAAGCGTTTCCGAAAGGTAAAATATATTTTTATTTGTCTTTGACATGTTTCTTAATTTATATTAAATAATTCTAAAATTGAATAAATGATTTCAGGTGTCCACGAAAGCTCCATTAGAATGCATGTGTCGTCCATGTGGTGCTATTGAAGAAAGTTCAATTATTCCTCAGGAAATTGCGGGATACGCTGATGAAGGAATTTTAAAGAGTCATTTTAGGCAGAACTTATAAATATAAAGAAATCATTAATACGACTGAACAAATAAATATGTAATAAAGTTTTTAAGATGTAAAGAATAAAATTCCTTGACCAATTTAATACATTTTATTTTAAACTATTTATCTTTTTATTATTAAATTTAACTTATTAAGTACAAATAATAATTTGGTTTTAATATACTCACTAACTACTAAAAATAATAAGTTTGGTTTGAAGTAAAAATTAACATTTACATAGATATAATAACAAAGGATACTTTGCACTATTAAGTGCATCTGCTCTTCTTTTATATTTTTTATAAATTCAGTGCAAAAAAAGGTTTTCATTGAAAGTATTAAAATGTTAAGCAGAATAACAGTAACTTGCAGTAAAAGTAATATTTTTTTTATATTATATATAATAGTAAATTTATTATTAATATACAAATTATATTAGGTATATTCATTACTAATTTACACGTATCCAATGCAGTATTAATATGCTATAGTTGATTGAAATTGATACATATTACTTTGGAATGAACGATACAAATATTGAAACTATTTTCAATTTGCAAAATAAATAAAAATGCAAATACCTCTTGAGGATTTTACCCCCGCTTTTAACAAAATCCAAATATGTATCCGAAATATCTGAAGCAATAATTATTTGTATAAGTATCTATATTATCGTTAGCACACACACAAATATTGCCAAAAGACTATTACTACAATAACAAATAATTACTATTATATAAAAAACGAATATGTAATTAAGGAAAAATAATTTGCTATGAAATGAAAATTCAATCTATTAGGACAAATACTGCTTTAAAAGCTATGGCTTGAGCTACAACAATTAAGCAAAAAAATGTGCAATGTGTCATTGTTGATGAAATGCCATAATTCATGTCTACTTTTCCTGTTTTGCCAATTATGGACTATTCCAACCTTAATTATGAAGAGTAAACACAAATAAACAATGGCATTATTGGCGCGAAAATGGCGTTTTGAATGTCAATGATGCTTTTATCGGAATTTTGAAAGTTTAAATGGAATAAATATTTTTTGATAATAATTGAAGATAAATTAATCAAGTACGGCGTATAGTACACAACTTATTGAGTAAATATTTGTTAGAAAATAATTTAACTGAGATGAGCAGCAACACTTAGTTGTGAAGTTGCTGTCAAGTGTCAGTTTTAGTATGTCATTAAAAGCTGTCACTATTCTAATAATTATTGATAGTTCAAACTTTGTTTTGATTATTGTCTTACACTTTGAATTCATCTTATTATTGTTAATATCTATTTCCTTTATAATTTCTATACAATACCGAAAAATGAGTCGTCGTAAACGCACTAAGGTATGGTTTTAAAATATCTAATATTTAACCGGGTTTGTTTTTTAGATTTGTTTTGATACAAAGGTTATGTTTATTGCTCTTAGGTCGAAAACCGCGAATTAGATGAAAAGTTGAAGCAAGATGATTCTGAATCTGATCAATCTGAAAAGAGTAAGATTACGTCTTCGAGTCCCAAACCAGTTATTGGACGGCGGGAGTCGTCTTCCAGTCGTACTACTGACTCTAAAAAAGACGATAAGCCGATAATTATCGAAGAAACTAAAAGTGAAGACATTGAAGAAATAAACTATAAAGAGATGCTAAACAGGTAATGAACAGTTGCACTCAATATAAAGTAATGATTTATTTGAAATTATCGTGTTGTAGACATAATTGCTATATCCAATTAGAATATTAATAAATCATTTTTTTTATGTTCATATAGTTTGGAAGGAGCTGCGTTTCAATCTAGACTTCCATTTGACAAAATGTCATCTTTGGAAGCTGAGTGTTTCTCTGATTTACAAGGACCATCCAGTCATACATTTGTGCAAATCAGAAATCGTGTTTTAAAGCTTTGGTTTGAGGATCCCAAGAAACAATTGACTCTGGAACAAGCTGTACAAAAGATGGAAGTAAGTATTGTTTATTTCCAACCATTTGACTATTTTATAATATTGAAATATCCTGTGATAGAATGTAGTATTAAAAAAAACATTAGCTTCTTTTATACTTTTTTTAAAAAAATCCAAAAAGGGATTAGTCCTTTTTTTATAATGATTATAATTGAATATAGATAAAAAAATGTTATAAGCTATGCTTTACTTTTTTAATCTACTCTTTTCTAGCCACCTTACAATGGAGATCCAGCTTTGGTTATAAGATGTCATGCATTTTTAGAAAGACATGGCTTTATAAACTATGGTATTTATGAAAGAGTGACACCAATTCCTTCTCCACCTAAAGGAAAACATAGGCCCAAAGTTATCATTATTGGAGCAGGTATGTATTTAACATAATCTCCAAAAAAATATTATATAAAGATTTATGAATGTACAGCATCATCATCTCATTAGATCATGCTAATATAATTGATGGCTGCTTACCAACTTAAATATAGTTTAATCTTAAAGGTATTGGTTCGGAAAAACCGCCGGCGAAAGCTGGTTCCACAGAGTGGTTGTGCGAGGCAGAAAATATAGTTATAGTTTATTATTTTTATTTGTTTCTCTAAAATAACATGTTAAATATGCCCTTAATGCTATTAAATAATATCATTAAGACTTTCTTATTGATTAAGTATTTATTTACTGTCAAGAAAAAATTAGAAAAACTTTTTAAAACATTATTTGGGATAATGTTTATGGTATGCTGTTTGTGATATAATAAAAAATATATAAACTGACTTAATTATGTATATTGTGTAATAAGACTTTCTATAACATTACAGGTGTGTCAGGGTTAGCAGCTGCTCGTCAACTTCAGTCGTTTGGTTGTGAGGTTGTGATTTTAGAAGGCAGAGACAGAGTGGGTGGTAGAGTTGTAACTTATAGAAAAGGGCCTTATGTCGCTGATTTAGGTAAATATAAAGAGATTAATAAAATGGTTGTAATCATAATTACTTTTTTTTTTTTTAATTTATACTCTGTAATAATATTCAAAGACTTTATTGAACATATAAAAATTGCTAATGTAGCATATAATTTAATCTAATGTTTCAGGGGCTATGGTAGTAACAGGCTTGGGTGGCAATCCTGTTACCACTTTGTCAGTTCAGATGAACATGGAATTGCATAAAATTAAACAAAAGTGTCCACTTTATGAAGCAACTGGAAATCAAGTACCTAAGCATAAGGATGAAATGGTAAGCATGATTAAAAAACATTTAAAATTGGAATTATTATGTTCGTATGAACGAAGAAAACACAGGAGTTTGACATTAACCATGTAATTCCGTCTATAGCTTCATTTTGTCACACACTATTTTTTACACACCCACTTATGTTACTTTATTATTTAACAAAGTAAAAAAGTACCCTACATTTTTAATCATAACATTGTACATAACAGAAATGTTAAAAAAATATTAAAAAAAATTGTATCCATAATTTTAAATGTTGAAACAAATAAACAATTAATTTTCATATGCAATGGTTACTAAAATGTAATTTTGTAGACTTATTTATGTCAGTGAATTAAACATATATTTTACTACTATATATAGAAGTTCTTAAGCATTAGATTTTAATGACAAAATAATTCAATTACTAGTTAATAATTTTTAAAAGTGTTTATGACCTCTTAAAATCAGGTGGTCCATCGGTCTCTAAATAATTAAAAAAAAGTCTGTCTTATACTCATTTATTTATTTTCAAGGTGGAACGTGAGTTTAACCGTTTGTTAGATGCCACGTCTTACTTGTCGCATCAAGTGGACTTCAACTATTACAATGACACACCAGTCTCTCTTGGGCAAGCTCTAGAATGGGTGATAAAACTACAACAGAAGAATGTTAAACATAAGCAGGTAGATATGTTAATGTAAACTTTTATTAAAATCTAATCTTAAAATGCCATTAGAAATAACAAAATATTCAAATAAATTCTTCGAGTTAATAAGGAAATTTTGTCTCAATTTAATATCATTGAACTCAAGTAGTAACTTAATCCTTAAGTTTTTAGTTCCTGAAAAAAAAGTTAGTATAAGTTTCTTTTTTTTTTTACTTACACAGCCTTAAGAGATGATATATTATTAAAGTTTTTCTTTTAAACAGATTCAGCAATTAAAAGCAGTAATTACTTTACAAGAAAAAATGAAGAATAACATAAACAAGTAAGTGATTTAATGTAAGCTATTTATTCCGTAATAAATATATTTTACTTATTGAAACAATAATATATAACAAAGGAGTTACTGCTACAAACACACACATATATAAGGGAGCTGAGATAGCATTGGAAATGGGATGAGAGAATGTCTGTTTTTCCCGCTGATATTTGTTTGGCCAGTTCCTCTTAAATGTTCATGTCTGAACTGGTGGTAGATTACTGACAGTCAATAAGCAACTGTAACGGCTTTATATAAATAATATAGATAAAGATAATAGAGATTTTTGACTTTTTACATGCCACCTTCAAGTGGCATCAGTATAACTATGTTTTACTTTAAAGAGTTATCATTTTGGAATTCAAAAAAAGTTTTTTTGTTTGTAATTTTTTTTTAACCACAAATTATAACGGTAAAAGATATTTATAGATGTTTTATATATATACGAATAGTGCGAATTGCTCAATTGTTATTAATATCCTGTAATGTCAATGGTAATGCAATCCTTGTCTAAAATTAATAATTTGGATTTTAAATAAATTTTGATCGTAAGTAAAATAATTAATAAATTATGTTTGTCATAGGATGTCAGATGTAAAAGAATTATTAAAGTCAATGAAAACGGAGAAAGAAGCCTTGCTCGTTGAGAGAGAAAAGGGTGCGACTGGAGACGCGAGTATCTTGCAAGAGTTTAATTTACGTCGACTGAACAGAGAAATGAATCAGCTATGCAACGAATACGAAGCTATGGTAACCCAGAACAGCACTATTGAGGATAAATTGACCCAGCTCGAAACAAACCCACCCAGGTATGTGTTATTTACATGGTAAGTGTTAGTTACCTTATCCAAAGACAGCACCCCTCCCTCTTATAGAGGTCCCTGGGCTTTTATCCCGGATGCCCCGAAACTTATTTTTATTTTATTATTGGAAAGTATATTATGCCACATGATGAAAAATTAAATAAAAGTTTAATCTATCTATAATTATATGTCTGTCTTTTTGTCTTTTATTTATTTTTAACTGGCGCAATCATCCTTCATAAAGAAAACTAACCCAAATCCGAATTCGACGAAAGGTGGTAACGTCAGCATGACCTTAAATATTTAAACAAATGATAGTTATATACTTATTAATTATTTGGTTATATTATAAAAGGATAACAATTACGTAATATATTCCCAGTTCCGTGTACCTGTCGGTACGCGACAGGCAGATACTGGACTGGCACTTCGCTAATCTGGAGTTCGCGAACGCAACCCCACTCGGTAACCTTTCGCTCAAGCACTGGGACCAAGACGACGACTTCGAGTTCACTGGAAACCACTTGACAGGTAATTTTAAATAAATATATTATAAAACTTATTTAGACTATTTACATGGTGGTAGGTTGCGTGCACGCTCGTCTGGGTACGTCACACTGATCACTTATTTTATGACCAATCAGCGATACTTAGTACTGTTAGCATAGGGACATAGTATCTTATAGTACGACACAATTTATATGTAGCATCGACAAAAAAAAAAAACAATCAACAATTTGACGAATTTATTTAGTTATATGACATTACAAATTATAACGTTTGCGTAAATATTATTTTTACATAAGCAATAAATAAAGATTAATGATTTTCGCGTATTTAATTCGGATGTGATTGGTTAGACGAACTTTGCCGATACTATATTTAAGTTGTGTCGTACTACATCCTTATGTTGGATGGTGGTCATGTCAGACAAGCTTAATATTTCCTATAATGCCAATGTGTACAAGCGGTGGTGACCACTCACCTCTGTCTCATCGGTGCTCATTGACATGCTCATTTCTCGTTCTGGTTAGAATGTCTTCATGATATCAATAAAAAAATTAAATATGCATCTTTTCAGTCGTAGAATCGTTGGAGATTAGTTTGTTTAAAGATTACCCGAATCTCTACTATAGCATGTAATATCGATTTTTATTATAAGTTCAAAGTGAGAGGACTTACTCTATAATGGCTATTAATAATATAATAGATTCCTGTCAAAATCAAGGAATTCTCTAGAATTATTTACCAATTTAAAAAAAATAAATAAAAAAGAAGTTTACTATAACAAAAAAATAAAAACAAACCCGCTATTTTTTTCTTTTCCGAACCAAAACGCCGCTTATATTTATAGTTTAAACTTTGTACAATTTCCTTTAAATGGGTCCTATTACTGCTAACTATAATAATTTATTCAATAAATAATAAACGTTAAAATGGGTTCAAAAACGGCGAAGCAATGGTTTAATGTTAACAAGTGACAAATCCACAAGTTTTCTTTTGGTATCTCATTACTTGGTTTTGGTGTTCCTTGAGGTGTTTTATTATAGAATTTCCGAGGCAATTATTTTCAAAAATAAGACCGAATAAATATAAATATACAATGCCTAAAACAAGCAATCCACAAATACACTCACATAATTGTATTAAAAGTAAAGCCACCGGTGCAGAATGTAAATTTTACTGAGAAGAATTATACCGAGAAATACCCACTAGAAACTCAGTACTTACTATGTATCAACATTTGAATACTAAAAATACATCATTTATATTAGACTAGCTGTGCCAGCGACTTCGTGTGCGTTGTTTGAATTTAAGTTATTTACCGCCACCGCCCATAGACAAAGGCGCTGTAAGAAATATTAACCAAACCTACATCATGTGGCGCATCACCTATGCCCCACCAACCTTGGGAACTAAGATGTTATGTCCCTTGTGCCTGTGATTACACTGCCTCACTCACCCTTCTAACCGGAACACAACAATACAGTGTACTGTTATTTGGCGGTAGAATATCTGATGAGTGGGTGGTACCTACCCAGACGGGCTTGCACAAAGCCCTACCACCAAGTAACTAACTAGATGAAACCCGGCTTCGATCGGGTAAAAAAAAAAACGAAACAAATACGGCTTGTTATTTATTAATCATTTATTGTGAATAAGTTTCAATTGAGTTTACCGTAGCCCGGCACGAAATTATTATTTGGAACACACTCACTGAACGCACCCGTAAACGTCAAACATGGCCGCCCGTTGAACTTCATGTCATGAATTTTATGGCTTTAATATGGAAACATCTCGAATATACATATGTCGTCGACTAAAAATCATTATTTTTTAATGATCTATAATTTTATTGTAGATCGATTTCGATCGGGTCTATCGTAGACCTGTACGAAGTCGTTAATATAGAAATAGGCCAGTTTTTAAAATATATAACGTATCACAATGTGAAAGTTTCGTACATAACTTCAATCTTATAATATTAAAATTATATATAACAATTTCTAATGTGAACATATCTTTTATTTCTCTTATACAAATACGATGTTCGTAAATTTTGAACACGACCCGTATAACGTCTGTGTAAAACTCTTTAAGTGGGTTAAAGGTTAGTACATTAAGTTCATAAATCATGAACCAATCTGTGTCGACATCGTTTGATCGATCGAATAGCAAAATAAACGAGTCATCGTCTCGATACTAATCACAGTCATTCGCGCAACACAACAGCCGACGGCAATAATTTCAATTAACTACTAACCCTCGTTAGAATTTTGCAAACAATTTCTATCAGCACTGCAATAGATGCGCTATTGTGCCACATACAAAAGTTGCTTCCGAATAGAAATGACTCTCCTTAAAAGGTCGTCCCGCATCTATCCCATTTGTTACCACGTGAGCCTTTCCTTGCCTTATACGAAAGCGCTCCCGATGTATATTTAGTTAGAATTTGGATTTATCATGACTTTAAAACAATATTTGCTTGTGGCAGTTAGTGAAGAATTTCAATGGCCGTTTCTTGTTTATTAGCCTTTATTATAGTGTATTTAAACAAATACTCGCCGTTTAGATTTTTTATGTGCGTTTTATTCTAGTTATCTGTCTCGTTTATGTACGGGTGAAATTTTATGATACTTTTTATTAAAAAAATATAATGGACTGGGCTAAGAAAAGGCTAAGACCTTATTCCACCACGCTGCTCCAATGCGGGTTGGTGGATACAAATGTGACAGAATTTCATTAAAAGTAAACACATGCATTTCCTCACAATGTTTGACAAATTATGTCAATGAAAATTCAGTGTTGCTTGCCTGGGTCTGAACCCGCAACCATCGGTTAAGATCATGGTGCGGCACGCGTTCCAACCACTGTGCTATCTCGGCACAGTGGTGGTCTATTTTATTATTTCATTTTGGTATGCATTGTTTATTTTATGTTTGTGGAAAATCAATACTGAAACAATTAAAATCGTCACATTGTATTGTTCGTATAAACTGTACGTATATACACATACATATATTAAAGCGCTATATACCAAGATGACCTAGCAGATAGGCACTAAGGGAACTTAAGGTCGCGGGTTCAATTCCTAGTAAGCTTTGTATTTTCCCTACGTTAATTTTCGTCTCCTATACATCAGTGATAGATTTTTTTAGAAACTAGTTTTAAGCAATTACGCTTAAGATTTAGTTATAGATTTCTTGAACTGAATTCGTAATGACGAGTGTCTTCAAGATTTCTACTAGTGACATAAACAAAACTATATGGTGGTACCACCACATCACATATTCTATCTCCAAATAACAATGTTTAGTATTGTTGTGTTAGCCTAGTGAGCCGGTGTGTCTAAAGGCACAAGGAACATAACATCTTAGTTTCCAAGTTTGGCGTCGCATTAGTGATGGTTATTGGGTTAATGGAATGGTAATATTTTCCAAGTGTTATTTTCTGGGTAGTGGTAATAACTTACCATCACGTGTTTTATTTGCCCGTCCATCAAGCTTTTTATATAAAAAGTGTTTGGTTTTTCCAAATTTAGAAACAAGGTAATTAGTTTTAAATGGAACTCGTTTTATTTAACTGATTTTTAATATATAGTTTATTAAGACAACCCTTTAAAAAAGGCAAAACTAAAACAAATGTACGGAAATTATGAATGAATAAATCTAAATCTAAAAAAAAAAACGGGACTATTTTATTCTTAGTAGGGATGTTATGTTTGATAAATTTATTTGTAATTCATTATATTATCTGTTCCTGCGTTGAAACTACGTCTGCTCTGCTCTTTCACGGCCAAACCACTGAATCGAATTTGATGAAATTTGATGTGAAGGAAGCATAAACTCTAAGGAAGGACATAGGCTACTTTTTATTTCTAAATACTTAACGCGTGCGAAGCTTCGGGCGACATGTACTAGTATATAGCAAGTATAGAATCAAGATATTATATGTTCAAATCAGCTCTGAAAAACTTTTGAATCGTAATGGTACGGCATTAATGACGCTACGAAAAGATTGCGTTTTGAACGTCGACGAAACTGTTATTGGAAATAAAAGTGGAAATAAGTAGTTAAGTGTAATACTGTTGTATTATAAATTAATATATTATAATCATAAACTTTAAGCAGTGCACAATATATATATATATATATGAGTAATTAGCAAATCCTACTTCCATTGGAATATTTACTTATATATTTCTATTTTAGTATCTATCATAGTCAGATTTATATCATTTGAAATTTATTAATGTATTGTTATTTTAACTGAAGTCAGGTCGGGTTTCTTGTGTATTATATAACAGTGCAATAACACGCGGTAACTAAAATACATAATAAATAGGTACGAATATTTTCGCTTATAATTTAGCTAGCACCATAAAATCACCGTTATAGCATTTAAAGTTATCTGGCACATTATCCATATATAATTTAGCAATGAATAGCTATTTCGATTCTCAAACGAGTTTGGAGGCTGCCGTCCCGCCCCAAGGGCTTACTCCGTTATGAGTGTGGAATTTTCGAGTTAGTGCTCGCTAGTGGTCTTTTACAACGTATGGCGGATTTTTGCTCGAAGCAGTTGTTCGTGTCAATAATTATTATTATCCCGTTTCCCGATAAATTACTTACAGACTTCTCTGAATTGTCATTATGATCGTTACGAGGAACTACTACTGAGGTCTTTGCTACTTTACGCAGATGTCCGTAATGTAATTTGCGAAGTTGGTCAGTTGTTGCGTTATTCTAATAGTGTTAATATCGTATCAGGGCTAGATTAACTAGTTTCCGTTCTAGTATTCTGGTCACCTTTCACTAAATTTATCAGTGTTATTAATTAAACTATGTTTGGATTCGTATTGTTTAAATTAAACTAATGTCGCATGGTCTGAGTCGGTTGCGAGTATTCATCCAGATGATATGTATCGCGACATTCACGGGACGCCTCTTTTGTGGGATGGTGCGTGCGTTGTCGGCCATATTTCTCACCGTTCGTTCGCTCCAGTGTCCGCGGCGTGGGTAGTTGAAAAATGACATCTTGATTGTTGCGCGTTATCCTATGTATGAGAATCGTCGTCTCGGGCAGTAAGTCGCGTGCAGGCCCATTGTCGAGTTTCGTTGCCAGAGGCTCTACAAATTGAACGATTGTTAACCGTTCCATGAAAACCAGCTATCGTGACTCGCTGTTGAATTATTATATTTACCGGGATATCGTATTTTGTTGTAGTTTATGTTTAGCTTATTTGGTTGCATGATCGTGTCGCACATTATGTCGGAAACAGGATTAACTTTACGATTGAATTCAGATTAGTCGAGCTTTATGAATACAGTAGTTCGTAATATAGTTAATAATCTTGTAAAGATTGAATTTATTAATAATGTTCAATTTAAAAAGACAATCGATAAGTCTAGTTTAGACGTTTGAGCTTTAAGTATAAAATTGTGACTGAGGATTTGTAAATTAAATTATATTGTTAAAATAAAAACAAAAGTATCAAATTACCTCAGCAACGTAAATAAATCGACAATAATTATGTTCATGTTAACATAGACATGATAAAATTGCATAAAATAAAATTTATACGTTTTATTACTATTTACCGATGAGAAATTACACCTGAACATGTCCTCGTGGTGGCCAGTACATCCGAATGATAGTTTTATAGTCAGGCTCGCAGCGGCAACAAGTTTTTGATAAGACCTCGCGTGAGGCAATAATGTATGAGATACAGCTAAGTCGTAGCTCATTTATCACGTGTTCTATGAATAAAATATCCGGACGCGTTGCCTTTAGAACCGCTAGTAATAAGTTCGAAAGGCATGCTCCTCGGATTGAAGACAATCGTACGATGTTTAATAATAATAACAAAGGAATGTAGGAAGGTTTCATTTCGTGATGTAAAATAAAGTTGAGTTTAGTTATGAAAGATTTTTGTCGGTTTTGATTATATAAGTGATGTTTGAACTTTATTATAGATACAATAATGGACTGTATTAAAAGGTTGCGGTTACGTCATGAAAAAGGCGTCACATAGAAAACAAACAAAAATAAGTATTATTTCCAGTTCTCGTTTTCCCGCGATCCCCGTTCGAAATATAAACGTACTTCGAATATGTTTATATAGATATACTTAAGTGTATCTCTAAATAATATTAAGTATAGTTGCTTTCCTCGTCTATATGCTTAGATTTTATAAACGAATTTTGTTTTCATTCAAAAACAGAGTGTATCACGAGAAAGGTTTATATTTATACTGCATGCATATAACAGCAGAGAAGTACCGGGAATTTTAACATTCCTAGGCGAAAAAAAAACAATAATTTAAATTTTTGAATTTGTTGTCCAATCTTAAAGTTGTATCTAGACTTATTGTACCAAGATGGGTACCTAGTTTTTATTATAAACAAAAAACAACTTGGTTAAGTATTTGAAAAAAGAGCTAAAAATAGATATTTATGGATGATACTAAAAAATTATAGTTAAAAAGATAAAAATTGTTGATATATATTTTTTATTTAGTTTTTTATTAAATTATAATGTTTTGATCGTTCGTTGAATGGAACGGTAGGCTTCATTTATAGTGACTTGGTTACGGGTTGGTTGGAACATGGGAACATGAACCGCGACGGTTGCATGCAAAGGCGTCGAGGGCGTGGATGAATAGCGATGAGACGACGAATGGCTCTATTAATACTCCATTGTTCACTGAGATCGTTAAGTTTCGCAAGCAGTACGTATTGTTCGTCTCGTGGCTTTCACGAGTTTTGCTATAGTTCACTGACGTCATCGTCATCTTACGACCTAAATGTTTATCGTGTTTAGATGTAATTTACATTTGCCCAAAGTTGGTATGTTGAAACTAACTACTGTGTCAAATGTTATTTCGAATTCTACATTTGAAAAGTTTCTAGGTGACTGGTTCCAAAGGAAAATTTGAACTTCGGTGTTAATATACAATAATGGGAAGTTTTTGATGTCAGTATCGTTGTCAACGAAAAATGATATAATTAAAATTGTTGGTGATTGTCAAGCGAATCGTGAACATAGATTTAGTGCAAACGCAAATTTATGTATGTGTGTGTATATAAATCACATTCAGTTGCAAACACAGACATTAAAAACTATTTCAGTTTACCACAATTATACATATATGTCTAAATAATAAATTTTGAACATTGAAACATTACTATCGATTAGATATATTTCAATTTATAGATAATATAGTTTACTAGTTTCGGCCCGGGGCTGCACAGGCATGTAAAATGTACATTTTTCCGGAACAAAAAGTAACCTATGTGCAATTCCAGATTGTAATCTATACCTGTGCCAAATTTGATTCAGGTCAAAACCGCACTAAAATTTATTTTCAAATTTATAATATTAGTAAGATAAGACTACACGCTGTATAACATAATCGAAAAACTATAGCGACCGAATTAAACACCGTAAATTTCTATGAAGATATTTACATTAAAAAGTTGTTGACTTAAATTACGAGACTGACAAATCAACAGGATGTCTCACAGTGTCTGCAATAACAGTCGTTAGTGAAGGGAAAGAGGCTTAAAAGTAACTGGTACATCGCGATAAATCCGGTGCGCTGTTTGTGGTAAAAACAAATATGTTGTGCAAGTCAAGTTCTCTCATTGGTGAGTTTCGTGGTCCTAATTGACAGGCGTTCCAAGATATCGTATCACGCCTTGCTAACCAGTACAAAATATAATCAGGATCTAGGCATCTGTGAAATGATAAAATGGGATTGTCGTCTACCGTTACAGTGAGTCGTATATCAGCGGTACATATATTTCATTTTACTCCTTGTTAAAATGTTATAATAGCTACTCGTTCCAGCTTCGTACGATGGAATTAATGTCTGCATAAAAAATATATATAGTAAAATTTCAATTGATTTATACGGCCCGCGATTAAAGCTAACAGTCGGTATGATTTTTTCCAATCATCAACATATTACAGACAATTTACACAAAATCATAATGATTTATACCACCTAAATTTACCCTGAATCATTCCGATCTTCCGTATATAAATATTTTCGGTATTATTTGCGTTTATCGCGTTCCAACTGACGCGGATGGCGGAAGAGTTACAATTTGTTATGAGTAAGCAGTTCGTCGGATGGTAAATGGTCACCACCTATAGACATCAGCGCTGTGATTATATTTTCCTTGTGTCAAAGGGCGATAAGATACTACTATGACCATTGCAAGTAATATGATATGTCTCTTGGGTCTCTAAAAGCACTTGCTCACTCAACCTTTTTATCGAAACAGCAATCGAAAATATTATAGAATATTTTACGAGTAGGTAAATATAAAGACTTGAACGCTAATTCTACTAACAAATTGACAGTTTATCGTAATCGAATCGAACTATAGACTATTCTACAAACGCAACGATCCTCTCGAGTTGCGATTCGGTCGAAGTTAGATCAGAATATATTCTATAGATTAGTAGAATTGCCCACATCCCAAATCTCCACTGCCAGTGTTTTGAATGTTAGCGTGAGATATCAACATATAAACACGTATTTATTATAAACAAAACTAAAAGGTCATTGCTAAGTAGAATTGAAATTTTATGGTACACATGAACTGAATACGAATTTAATTCCAACTTAATAATCGCACTCGTTCAAATTTTGATTATTCTACGTTAGTTTGTTGGGCCTCCGCTTTAACTTTCAGTTCATTGTTAAAGTTGTAATCCTCTTTGTGAACCCTAATTGAATTCACTGTTATGCTAATACTCTCGATTTCCCATCTTATTTCGTTAATAGAGGTCTGTGGTAAACCAATTAAAGGGAGCGTTTCTGGATTACTCAACTTTCTGTATACGGATAGTTTGTGGGTACGCTATGCCTATACGGCCAATTAAACGGTACTTCGAGCTCAAATAATTAACGGTCATCTGTATGTACGATTTAAACCAATCAATGAAGTCAACAATTTTGGACTATGCAAATCTTCAAATCCACTTAATGGTTCCTACAAATAAAACAATTGAAACCTATGTTCATCAAGTTAACGCAATATATTTTTGATTATTGCATTTTTATATGAAACTAGCGATCCGGCCCGGCTTCGCACGGGTGCAGTGCTGATAATAAATATACTAAAGAATGTCTTACAACATTTACAGTTTTTCAGTCATAAGACAATACGAACCGCTATGTCCCTACGTTTTAAGTAATTAATATCTTTAAAAATATTTATTTAAATTACATGCTGTAAACGGCCATATTGATCTATATTAAATGCACAATGTATTTAAGGTACTTGATTGGATAAGGATTAATGCTTTATTGCTTAAAATTGCTTCGAAAATAAGAAATTATTTCTCGAAAAAAGTAAAGGATAAAAAATGGTTATTATTGGCCATTCCTAAGAAATTTAGATATACATACCATTGGGGACTTTTTTGAAAACCCTTTTGAGGTGTACAATACAGTACTACATTATTTTGATCTATCTCGCAGGGCTCAGCCAGTGTTTCCAATGTACGCCCAAAAACCTGTTTATTTACGACATCACTTTAGAAACCTCTAAAATAATCAGCGTTTCTCTACTATATTGTGTGTGTATTATACATATAAACCTTCCTCTTGAATCAAACCGCATCAAAATCCGTTGTGTAATTTTAATGATCTAAGCATACCTAGGCAGACAGCGGTAAGCGACTTTGTTTTATACCATGAAATGATAATTCCTTAATGGTCTTGTGAGTTACACGAATAAAAATCACGGTCGAGTTAGTAAAAACCTTCGAGCAGTAATTTTTCAGTAGTTATTGATTATACCTAATAGCCTTAGAAAACAAGTAAATGCTGAATTATTTGCTATTGTCTGTTTGACTTTCCACTGGACATTAGTTAAATAAATAAAAAAATGTTTTCGTCAATTCTTCAAACGCCGAAGTATCCTAAAATTGTGTGTTTGGGCGATGGTTTGGATCTGTATGGTAGGAGGCAAACATAAGAGATGTTTATAATAAGAACCCTTGACAAGGCAGCATGTGCAATTTCATGGTAGTCAAAGCGCAACAAAAACAAACAAAAAAACAAGCAAAGAAACTCACTTTTTCATTCATAATGTTAGTAATAATTATTTAGCATAGTAACTAAGTCAATGTTTGCTTTGAACTTTTGCATACTTTACAAAATAATGTGTTCGTTGACAACTAACACATGAGCTTTAAAATATAAAAAGTAAAAAGGGCATCGGACAAAATTGAATTTTGATATTCGATCGGAAAGCGTAGCGTCGATATCTGTTTTAAATGTCAATGCAGTATAATTAAATAATTTTCGTAAATGAATAAAAATGAATATTTAGACTTTTCGCGTGCAACGAGCATACCCGGTGAAATACATTTATTTTAATTAATACGGTGATTAAATATGCACGGATAAGCAATTCAATAAATTAAGTATTCGTGATTTTTGGAGATAGAATAATATATTTTTCATGTAACCGTCTGGGTAGAAATAATACGCATTTTCAAGGTCTTATCATCTTCAAACCGATGATTTAAATATGTGGATATATGACCTAACATTTACCTATGATAAATTATACATTAGCACTGTTTACACTTTATATAATAGGCACGGGCCTCTTTTCAATATTTGCTAACGTAAACTTCGCACGTCTTTGATAATTCTCAGACTTGTAGATTTCCTCACGATGACCTCTTTAGCCTTAAAAGTACCATAGAGTCGGCAAAAACTCAATTACTAAAGACATATTTACGGGATATGTATTTCTTATTAGAAAATAATATTTTAAAATGGCAACAAGTTAAAATGGCAAGATGGCGGATTTTAATTTACGTCACAAATATAATTCCACGTGGTCGTTGCCTCGGGTTCTTTTAGTAGTAATATAAACGAATATCAAGCGTTATAAAGACAACTAATTTGTCTTCCTGTTACCAAAATTTTAATCAAATAATAATCAATTGACAATAAAATTTTATTCTGCTCCAAATTTCAATTCGAGTACTAAAATTAAACCTCAAGCGACTCTCATAATTTTGGTCTGGCGAGATTTCAAGCTGCCAAAAGAATTTTAATCTTAAGTGGTAAAAAAACAAAGATTTTTACGTTTAATTTTTTATAGGCAGGTTTATAGGTAGGTACACATACAGAAAAAAAAATACTAAAATAAACTTACTTGTGATCTGCCAGATAAAGTTGTTGTAGATTTCATTTTTATTTAGAGTTGATCAACCCTTGTTAAAATAAAAAAATGTGCTTAAGTTTTAGTTTTAGTATTGGCCAAGTTAAAGACCACCAGTTCGTCATTTCTTAGCATAGATATTTTTTTACTTATTCCGGACCACCCATTTGGTGGGATCGTCGCTTGGAGTAAAAATTCAAGTAGTTCCAAATGTATGTAATTGTAACACCAAAATCATTCAAATAATTCTTTGACTTGTCTCTTGTCTCTGACTACTCGTACTATTAAGTTTTGTACTAATTATTTGTGTAATATGAAATATTATTAAAATGAAAATGATAAAACGATATTCCTCAAATCAAGCCGATAGCTTCACAATTTGCTCATGCCGAAAGCGCCAGATGTTGCCTAGAGTGCAAAATGAAACACGTTAGCGCTTCGCTTGACGTTAGTTCCCTTTTTTGTCATGCCGCCCGTGGACGGCCATTTATCAACTTTTTACAGAAACACTTGTTTTAATTTATGCTTACTAACTTCCAAGCGCTATCTCCGACCTCATTTGCAGGCCTAGCTCCGTCGTTGTTTATGTGCATAAGTTCTTACCAGTGCTTATGTGGTAACGTGAAAAATATGAATTAATAATATCTCTTAGAGTTTTTGGTATTAGTATGTGGTTCAAATGGGAAACCTGGTGGTATGTGGTCACCATTGTCCATAGGACGTTAGTACTAAAATAAATATTAATAATTGTTCCTACGAATGCGTCTCCGACCTTGGGAACTAAGATGCTAAGCAACTTTTGCCTGTAGTAATACTAGCTCACTAAACCTTCAAATTGGAACACAACGATACCAATTTTTGATGTTTTAGAAACCTTATTAAACCTATTAGAAAATCAGATTTACAACAATCCCTATCACCAAGTACATATATTATTGGCAGTAAATCATGTCTTTTTAAATAAAAACATTAACCCCCTTTTTCATGGTAATGGCTTGTTTATAATAAGTCCTAATTTAGAATTACGCGACGAATAAATAGTTATAAATAAAGTAAGTAAGAGTTACTTGATAGTATTTACACTTCTGTGATATGGCAAGCTATTAGATTATTAAACCAGCCTCGGAACTTTCCGGCCGTGTTCGTTTTCTCGTCCAGAATGTGAGGCAGTAGAGCTTACTCATGTTTGTGCACAATTAGTGCACTATAATATTGCCTGGTGCTTTGTGCTTTGAGAATAGCCCCATTACTTATATATATTATTTATGAATAATATAAAATTTTAACAAAAATTAGTCGACTACAATTTTATTTTTAAATTTAAATAAGACCAATCATCCTACTAAACAAAAAAATATTTTTCCTAATCGTTTCATAAATGACTTTCTAGGCTAACAAACATTAAATAATCACTGTAACCGAACATCTGAACCTTCCTTAACCTTCGTTTTTTGAAGTCAACAAGATTAGCTTACATTAGATTAAAGAGACAGCCTCATATTTGAAGGAATACCATGAATAGGTACCACATATTCATCACATAATACTGACTGCTGTTAAACATTGAGAGAACCACTGGCTCACTAGAGGCACAAGGAACATCTTAGTTCCCAAGGCTGATGGTGCATTGACGATATATTTCTTCAAGCACCATCTTTGGGCAATGATGATCACTTATCATCAGGTAACCAATATGTCAGTCCACTTTTACTTTAACTAAACTTATAGTAATATCAATTGATTAATTATTTTGTTGATGGATTATATGAATTTTATACTTATAAGAGCTGTTGCCCGCGGCTTTGCTCGCGTGAAAGTTGAATATATTCACAGATTAACTTAAAATATTACGTTAATTTAAAACCTCTTTGTATATCGCATTGGTGTATATTTCACCCCTTTAGGGTAGAATATCCCCAAACGCTCAAATACGTACCTACTCATTTTATCAGTACTCTAAAAAAAATTCATGTTTCTAACTTAAAAAATGACGGACTTCCATACAAACTTTCAACGCCTATTTCACCACCTTAGGGGTCGAATTTCCAAAATACCTTAGTAGGTGTCTACTCAATAAAAAAATCCTGCTGACCAAATTTAATGGCCCTAATTAATAGTTTACGCTCGGCGATGGTGAATCAGTCAGTCAGGACATGTCATTTTATTAGTATCGATACTGCCTTCATAAATTACCAATCATCATTCGCTTGCTCTGTCCATTTACTTGGTATCGACGGAGTGAGCGAATTTTATGAAATGGAATTAGAAACTTTTACGATTACCCGCTTACTTAACGCTAGCCTTTGGGAATGATTTTGCTTGTGGGCCTTACGAGTGGTTGGGGCATTTACGTGTCCGACTGAAGGATCACGGTCTTGTGATATTGGACCGGATTGGCAGGACTTTGTTCTTCGTACGTATAAAACTTGTCTTAAAATATCCGAGCCGTATATTAATAAATTTGTTTTGTTTTATGAATCGATTTTATATATTTTTAGTAAATGTATAGGAACTATTTTGTGTGATGAGATTTTAAAATATTTTCTTTAATTTGCACGATTTTAACCACATCCCGCTAATGAGTTCTGGCAATGCTAATTTAATTTATTTTAAAAGTTATATAATAAATCCAATACGCATTTAGTCGGTTGACAGATGAAATATGCGTTTATTTGGCGGCTCGCTTTAAAACACGGGCAATGCAATTACATCTGATGCCTCTCTATACGCGTATCTGATAAGAAATTAAAAAACAGTTCGCAATGGAACTTTAATTAAATTCAGAATTTTTAGCTTCACGCCAAATTTTTATAATTGCGGACGATGGTGAGGTTAATGATTCTTGCAGAGCAAATACCTCAGATTACTTTTTAAAATATGTACATATATTCAGTTAAAGTATAATGAAACGATAGCTTATAATCCACGTGAAGAAAATTTCAATATTTAATTGTACTGCAAAGTTTTAGTAACATGTAACGTTTTCGCGCCATAAACGTTTCATAAGCTGGACGCAATAAGTACTTCGAGTTTGTCTCGATTACACACCGCGGCTTCGTATTTTTATGTCGTTTAATAAAAAAAATAATTATTAAACAGGTAGGTAGGCCTGTGATGAACTCGTATCCGATAGTTCGCTGTGAAGTTTGAACTTGGACCAACCCGCAGACCGCTTTCCAAAGGACAAATTTCGCTTATATTAACTTTTGTTCAGAGTAAATTTCACTTCAGCCATGCGGCCACTGCACTTTCAAGTGGCAAAGTTTTAATCTCGTTCACTATTCTAAACTTTCTATGTGGCTTCGTATTCACTACAGACACAGTTTTCTTTAATGAAGATATGAAAGTTTGCGAACTTTGTTATAATGTCTTCGCTTAATATAAACCTAAACGTATTCTCAATACTTCGAGTGTTTGTTAGTTCTCCATACTTCCATTTAGTAATAATAGAAGTAAGTTACTCTTGTGCTCGAAATTTGTTTGAAAAATTCGACCAACTCATTATTATTTTTTCTCATCTATGGAATAGTACCTTTCGAATGGTATTAGTCTCATTCCGTCTATTGTCGATATACAACATTTACAGCCTGTAATTTTCTCACTGCTGGGCTAAGGCTTCTCCTCAAAGGGAGAGGAGGTCTTAGCCCGTAGGTACGGAGCATTTTCCACCACGCTGCTCCAATGCGGGATTCATATGTGGTAGAATTGCGTTGAAATTAGACACACGCAGGTTTCCTTCACGGTGTTTCCCTTCACCGCGGAGCACGAGATTAATTATAAATACAAATTAAGTACTTGATAATGGGTTTGAACCCGCAATCATCGGTTAAGATGCACGCGTTCTAACCACTGGGCCGTCTTGGCTGTTCTTTAAGTAAATCTAAATTAATTCCAAAATGTTTTATATAATATGTTCTGGTCATATCAAATCTAATATCGATACTCTTGTGTATACGCCGAGTCATCCACCGTATCCTACTAAAAGGGAGTACTTAGCCGCGATGTAATTCCGTTAAAATGTTCGTCGTTTGCGCTATATATTCTCTTAATGTTTATTTGAGCGAAAAACTTCCAAGATCATTAACTCGATTGGCGGTTAATGAAATGCGCTCGATTTAGAATATAATCTGCCGAGTTGCGGTTATAAGATAAAATCGCACGTATCTTGATGAGGTGTTTTTTATTATTCGGCATTTCGAAACGAGGTGCTATGGAAAGATGTTAAAACTGATACCCTCCCTGGTTTTAATAGTGTCCTTTGAGCAGGCATCAATTACGAAACTAATAACCGACTTCTTTTGGTGTCATTGCACTAATTAACCGGTACAATAATTATATTTCGTTATATATAATTTGCTTGAAAAGTTGGTTACGTTTTTATTGAATCCGATTAACGAATTTAATTTTGTTTCATTTAATTTTCGTTCGTTATCTTTTATCGTCAAAGTAATTGCTAAGTATCGTTTTACACGTTAAAATTAACTGTTTGTGATAATAAATTAAAAAAAAAGTAATATTGGTTTTTAAAGGCGTAAAGTAAATAAATATATATTGAATTATAATAAATATTATTATACTTATTTCTGGCTTTACTTAAAATCATCTATATTATAAAATTATAAATTTTTTAAAATTCTCTGCAAAAGATATCATGAAAGTATTCAAACCCTCTACAAAAACTAATGACAATGTAATAATGTGGTATTTCGGTAAAATTCATTCATAACATCATATATAATATTGGTCATCATATATAATATGTAAAGAATATTTAAAGAACTAATTTTTTACAAGAGTTTCGTCACGGGTACAGTTCCTAACTTGTTAAAATGTAGTAAAGTTTTACTACTTTTTAAGACTGGAAAACCAGCAATTATAGGCCTATTTATAAAACAACATTAAAAAAAAAAAACTTCTCGTCCAGTTTGATACAAATGCTATTTTTCATAGCGAGCGGTTCGGTTTTACGTGAGATGGCTCGACAACTGATACGGGAATAGCACTTCTCAAACATAATTACGATGCATCACAGAATACTATTGGAGTATTCTGCAATTTGTATAAAGCATTTGATTGTGTAGATATACGGAACGCTTTGATATAAGCTCAAATATTATGATGTTGAAAGCTCTTGATCTCATTGCTTCATACCTAAGTCAATGAGTCCCACAAGTTTTCAATAATGGAATAAATAAAGTAGCCTAACTTAATATGGTTATGTAAAATTAAGATTTAAAAGTGCTTTTAAAAGCCTATTTGAATAAAGTTTATATAATTTTGATTTTGATATTTAATTCCAGTATTTTATAACATTGATATGAATAATTACAACCATGTCTATAAACTACAATTTTAATATCGTTTTCAAATATTTATAATAATATAAATTTAAAACAAGCAATATATCAATTGCAAATATGTTAGAATAAATCACGAAGTAGATTATGACTAAAAATATTCGAGAATAATATGACTTAAATTAATAATTCTATGTACATTATAAAGTCATGTGCAAAAAAATGCTTATGGATTGTATCGTTTTATCATTAATCGGATTAAAACAAAATAGCATATATAAAATTAAGAATAATGACTCGTAACACGGGTACTTTTGAGAAAATATTTGTTCTAGCTCTTCAATGGTGTCTATAGATGCACGCTTTTCTCCACTTGGATTCAACTGTCAATTGTGTTTTATCCGCCCATTTTTAACTTCGGTCTTTTTCGATTGTTTCATTCCAAGGATGTGTAAATCTTCAACAACAACATCACATACATTACTCTGATCCCAATGTAAGTAGCTAAAGCACTTGTGTTATTGAAAATCAGAAGTACCGACGGTACCACAAACACCCAGACCTAAAACAACATAGATAACGAATGAACTTTTTCGACATCGACTCGGCCGGGAAGCGAACCCCGGGACCTCGAAGTGGCGTAACCATGACAACCGGTGTACACACTACACATACAAAAAATTATATTTATAAGTTATTTAATTCATATTTATAAAGCATAATATTTTGTTAAATAATTTAATCAGTATAATATATTACGCATAATATTATACGCTATAAATAAAGGTATAAAAGCTAAATCTTGTTTTCATTAATTCAAACATTTGCTCGATCTCGGTATTTGCTGTTGTCTCTCTAAAATATGTAGCAATAAAGGCGGGTCGGGCAGTATCCGGACATGTTAGGATTCGTTTATTGTCCCGGTTCTACGTGTTGTGACCGCTGTCTTACAAATCGATGTTGTGCCGCAGATTTTAATAAGCATCTCTCCCATGAGTGTAAATGTTCAATCATTAAAAATCTTTCATACATACCAATATGTAAAATCATTTATTCAAAGGATTAAGTACGTGATTCCTCTAAAACTAATGGACGAATGTTTCTATCTAATTGGTACCACATTTACTAAATGAGATAGCTCGAGAATTCTTTGTCTCACTAATAAAAGTTGTATAGGATTGCTTAAGACATTAAGGAAGAAATAGGGACGACGGGGTTAAATAACATGTTATCCATTTCTACTTGTTTATCGGGACGATAACCGTCTGTGTATGCGGCAAGTCCTCTCTGGTCGACTCCACTCATTAGTTCTTGGGAGAGATAGCGTTGTTTATAGTCTTTCCTTAATTACTAAACTATCCACACATGTCAGAGATTTACGCGATGCTGTCAAGTTGCTAATAAACATGTTTTTTTAAACGTTGTGTAATTTTATAATGCCAATCTTTAACCCTAGCAGATGCACATTACAGCTAGATGTAAACACAAATCGAGTGGTCGAATAAGTATGTGAGAGAGTGTAGAAGTATTAAATTTTGATATAAAGTATTAGTCTAAAAGGATTTCATAAAGTTGTGTTTGGTGTTACTAAAAGAATAAGAAAACCTCTGTGTAATAAGTCTTTCAGGGGCAACACGGGTTTCGACTTAACCCAAGTCGCTCTGTACCTTTGAAGAATGGAATTAGAAGGGCGCTCAACCACTGAGTGCTGTAAGCGCATTATTGCAAGCCGGCACTCGGTGGCCCGCGGCGTGGTACGACGCCTTTCGAATGTACAATGCCCCTTAAGCTTCGAGCTGTATTTTCGGAGTAAGTGCTTAGCTAGGCGAAATGAAAACTGCCTTCTGGTTCTTATTCAGATCCGGGTTTCGATCTACATTATGTGCAAACGTATTATCATGTGTGCCAGAGATCCGTTATGTCTATGGCTCAAATCATTTTGATATCACTTTGAACGTAGAATTTGTAATTTGCAATGTGTTTTCTCTAGATTAAGATTATAACAATGAAAACAATACGTGAATAAAAATTTAAATACATAATAAACTATTCGAAAATCGTTCACGCTTAAGTTGTGAATACATTTTACATATTAAATGACTTCGTTTTAATTTAGTCATTGTGTTAGATAAAGTATAACAGATAGCGTTCATCGGATTAGTTAATGTGAATGTCCTGGTTGACAGTTAGGAACGCCCAAATGCAAATCGCATTGTCTCTAAGCGTGTCCCGGCCTCGCCCAGGAGTGTGGCGGCCTACGCGCTGAGCTATCGCAATGAATATTAACACCGCGACATTGTGCCTACCGAGTCTGATGTATATCGTAGCCTCATTGTAATCCTTCAATTGCAATGGATATGTTTTATTATTAACTTTATTAAAATTAATTAAGATATACATAGTATTCTTATGCACTGTACTATGAATTTTAATGCAATCCTATTTATCTTAAGGGCAACATTTTAAATCGTACCAATCGCAGATAAAATGACCGTAAACCGACTGAAATGGTGTGCATAGATCAAAAGACGGGACGGAGAACATGTTTTCGAGATCGCACTGAATCTACCAGAACAAAAGGAAGTCGGGTAGTCAGCCTGTCGGTCAAATGGAAAAAGAGTGTTTAAGAAAGCCTAATTTCCAGAACCGACAACGACCCAAGACGGAATAGCAATGAGACTCGACTCCAGATAACAGCGGACCAAGAAGAAGCACGACTGTATTTTACGTAGTCGTGTTTTTTTTATCTATTTTATGTGTATTTTCGTAGGAATTTGTTGGTTGATGAATAATAAAATTAAATAGATAACGTACAGACAGGCAAAACGATAAATTAAATTATGTTCTTATTATTTAAATTTATACCATTGAACATTTTTTAGTATCATCTATAGCCAAAATAATATACTCATTATAATATTTTATAGATTTAATATTAAAAAAACAATGTTGTGACGTTTAGTTACAGATAAATATTCATAATAGAATCGCCGTGAGTAAGAATTGCCAGTTCCATATGCAAAAAATTGAACCAATTTTTCTGTTCTTTTGTTCATATTCATACCAAAATGCTCTTTCATTCCCTTTTTTTATAATAAGCAGTAAAATTAAATAGGTCAACTTTCGATGTATGATTTTAAAATACTATAAAATCGCTTAGCGATTAAAGCTAAGGTTATTTTTAGTACGTCATTATTGTATAGTAGCGTGTTACTGTCGTACCATTAGGAGCACTTTCGCCTGTGATGCAACTTTCCCTGTTAGTGATTGACGCGCTGCTCTCGTAATGGTACCCTATCAGCCAATTCAATGAAGCCTTTTGATGTTAAAAAATCACGCAATTGAGACGTTGAGGTTTCACGGAATAACATTACGTCATATTCAATTATTATGTTACACGACTTTCTATTTTATCGAGATTATACATAGTATTGATCCGTTAAAAGAAATAAAAGTTTTATATTAATAAATTTAAACAATAATATTATATAATGTTTATTGTATATGTTACTGTAAAAGCAGTTTTATGGACATTTCCCATTCATAATCGGTAAATCTTAGGTTTTACTGGAAAATCTTAAGATTTACCTTAGTTCGAGCTTTTATAGTAACAACGTTAAATTTGATGACGATCAGTCGATAAGTTACGACGTGAAAGCGTAACAATCAAACAAGCAAACTAACATATATAATATAAGTGAGGATTATACCGTCAAGTTGATATGAATCTTCAACAGTTCGATTTTATTAACTTGTCGATATTTAACGCCTATAACACATTAAAATAAACTGAATCGATTTTATCGATGTCAGAAAAGAGCGTGAGATTAAAGGATATATTATGTCTTGTTTTAAATTGAGTTGTAAAAGCTGTATCCTTCAGTCGAGGGTACGATCGTAAATCGGATTTCTATTGGGGTCGTAAGTGTCGCTGGCCTCTCGGGTACACATCACGCTGACATGTATACGGTTATTAGCGGACAAACTTGTAAATTTTCTTTCAAAACTACATCCGAGATTTTTATCGAGTTTCTTGCGATAAGCGTGGACAGCTGAGCCGCTCGGACGCAGATCGGCGCTCATCACACGTGCTATTATTGTCACCGTACATTTTATGTCCACCTATTCGCCATTTACGACTGATTTAAAGCCGCTGTTTGCATAATATAACAAGGATTGTCGATTACCTTATATACATATATGGTCGATTGAATTTTAATCGACTTTTCTCTTGTAACAAAATTAATATGTTCTTTTTATGTCGTACGAATGTCGCCTCCGAACATTATATTGGTTTATGTTACTGATCATATATTATTTTATAGTATGTCGGGCTCGTTACTGCAATATTATACTAATCGAGATTAGCCACGCCCACTGTCATTCTCTACTATGAATCGAAAATGTTAAATTAGAAGTATGTTATTAAGCCATTGGATGCTAATGTTCTATGACCTTATAACATTTTATGTTCGATGTACACAATGAATTTGCAATGTTTTAGAATTTGCTTTTAATCTATAGGATGGATATCAATTTAGTTTGATGATGTAAATGTATCAATAATTATTTTTTATATTTATATTACCAACAATGCCTTTTTTTGAATAATTAGTCGTACGTATTTTCTCTTCCAATTAAGCATAGTCATAAATATCAAGTTAGAAGAGGGGTGACAATTAGTCCAAAAGGTCAGAAGTGAATCTGTGACTTTCACATCACTGGGTGACCCGTGTACCGTTGAAACTAGTTGGATAAGATATTTGGCTTTTTTTTTTCGATATAAACTTTAGGCAAAAACAAAACAGTTTGTGTCTGAATTAAAAAAGTTTGCAGGAAGACTCGAAAAATAAAATGTTTGAAACGTGCAATTTCATAAATAATAATAATCTTACGATTGATATTATTTAAAATAATATAAAGTAAAAAAAAAGTCTATTTATTATTTTGTATCCTCAAACCACTTTGGTATATAACCATATCAGCTAGTACATCACACACTAAAACTCAAGGCAATACATTTTGGCCACCTGACTTCGCTTCACTATCTCTTTATAGCACCCACCGAATATTTATAGCCTTTATATTTCACTGCGATCCAACGACACAAGACACAGTTGACGCTTGGATTAATACGTAAGTTTAAAGTTATCTCAAGGCGCGGTATTGAATAAATAACATACAAATCTAACTATATATCGTTCTATATTAATAAATGAGAAGACGTATTTTTAATACCTTAGTGAAAACCATATATCAGATTAGCAGTTTTTCGTAAAAAATATACCGTAAGATGCAGCGTATCTCGGAGAAGATTTAGGTATATAATATTATTTTATAAGTAGTTGCGCTTCGCAGTTCAACAAACCGAAAAAAATTTTTAGAATTATAACGCGACAAGAAGAATTTCATATTTGAGGATTTTGATATGTCTAGGAATGTCATATTTTTCATTATTTAATTCACAGCTAATTCTGCTGTTTCGGTCTGAAGGGTGAGTGACCCAGTTTACTCGCCCAAGAGACATTACGTCTTAGTTTCCAGTTCTGGTGCACATTACCGGCGGAACGAATAATTAATATAAAAATATTAACTAACAGGAAGATTATTATCTATAAAATACGCCATGAATTTTTCCCGGGAAATTTTGAGTGTTGCCTAGTGTTATAGTTATTATTGAAATATTAAGTATTTAAATGAACTATTTGCTTCTTTGCTTTTCGTTTATAAGGCAAAAAAACGTAATGATTGCGGGAAAAATTAAATAAAGACTTGGCTTAAAATCTTCAACCCACTAACCGTTTAAACTATTTATAAGACCTACGAGGAAATTAAGATAAAATATGAATATACATAAATTAAAAAGTGCCAGTCCTAGCGTCGGTGGTCCACTTCCGTCCAAGCACCTGTGGGCTGCGGTACCGACGCACGCGCCCTTCGATAATGAATACGAGTTAATTAAACAACATTAGCGAACATTGGCGCCTGCACACGACGACTGATCTGGACGACGATAGCCATGTGAACGCGTCCCTTCGTTAAACAAGCCGTGTATCACGAATAGATTATCCGTTTAGTATTCTGATTGCTGTCACCAGATATTAAGAACAGGGCTTGAGGCACATAAATTAACAATTGCACTGTCGGATTTTGAGTTTCGATATTTGAAATTTGGTTCGTTCTAATTCGAACCGCCGATGAGTTCTGTTCGATCAAGCTATTATTAAATCCTTGGTGTTAATAAAAATTAATCTCAGCGATTCAGGCACTTATGGCTTATACCATAAAGTTTAAATTTAAAGTTGAAAATGAGAACTAAAACTATAACTTATATATGTTGGTGTGTCATAAAGATTGCATTTTATTGTATGAATTCTATTCTATTTGTCGACAATTGATTTTGCGGATTAATGCCAACGTCCAATTTTGTTTTATCTTTATTAGATCTCTAAAACGATTTTTATTTGAATAAAATCGCTGTTGGATTAGCTTATTGTGTTGGTGTCAAAACTATATGTTTCGATGAGAATTGAAGGAATAAATAATTTTAACTAATTTATGTATGTACATAAAGAATATCGCTCATAGTTTGGTGATTAGAAAAAAATAACATAAATATTTGTAAACTGCCTACTACATTATTTACGTTCAAATAGTACTTCTAATTGGAAAAGTAATTAAAGTGAATCGCGTAATATAAAAAAGCATACAAGTGCACTGCATGCAAGCTCTCCAAACGCCACGATAAGCTAGCACGAATACTAATGCTCCTAAATAAAATTTTATCAAAGCGGTGCGCTATCAGAACGTCGCGTCTTATAAAGCCGAGCAGAAATCGCGTGCATTTGTAACAGCCCGAAGCTAACATTCGTACTTTTATGCCTTATTTAATGTACTTTATTTCCCCATACAACGACGCTAATGCTCTTTATTGTTTCCCGTCTATGATTCTAAATCAACAGGCTCGCGATATGACATCACGGAGGCAATCTAGAAGTTTCCTGTGGAATCCAGGTCTAAGTTAATAATAACAGTAGTTGAACTTAATGGCCGTACCGATAGACTTCGCCGATAGAGCAAGCGGCAATGATTTAATTACTATTGCAACTCAGCGTCAAGTTAGTTTAAAACGCGAACAAATTAAATTTCTAACTAAAAATTACACTCTTGAAATAATGACATCAATGAATCAGTTTTTTTTTTAATACGATATACTTTATTCCAATTTCATCGTTGAAGTAGGATTCAATACAGGATTATGTAGATGACAGAAAGGTGTGGAGCTAATACTTTTTGATGTCCAGACAGTATCCTGTATAATAATATCTATTATATACATATAGTATAATTGTTATTGGTTAACATAATTTTAATTGTATTTAAATTGTGGAAAAAGAGTATTTACTGAGTTCTTCTCGGTAGAATCTTTATTCCGAACCGGTGTTAGTTTCACTTAATAAACTGGTTGAATGACGATTCTGAAAAGTGCTTGTAAAAGCCTATTTGAATGAAGTATATTTTGGTGTTTTTTTTGCACGGTTTCGGCTCTGTGTATGTTCGGAATGTGAGCTCCCTATCTTTAATTCTGAACAGACCTACGTTGAATAAAAATAAAATCAGTGCAAAGCTCGTCAACTGTAACCATTAATTATCACTGGACTCTTAAAAATTTGAAACCGATTAATTTCATGACTTTTATGTATGACATTGGCAGAATATTTTTTGCTCAATAGTCTATACATACACGCCAGACTATAGATACATGCCAGAATATGTTTTAGTATAACATTAATAACGTCTTAATTTGTAAATGAAATTTGTTTTAATATCGTTTTGATTGAATTGATGACAATTGCGTAAACCTCGATACTTACGTAATATGAGCGATCTTTATAATGTGACCAAATGTAATATCCTATCGTCACATATATAATTAGTATTTTATTAGACGATGAATTGAAAAATAAATATATTGATATTGTAATGATCTATTGTTTCAGGTAAGTGGGTGGAGCGACGCTTAAGCAACCGACACGAACGATACACTTTCGGTTCGCGATGAGGCAATCTTCATGAGTTATACGATTTATAACATTCAACAGCCGGGAACTACGACTCTGCCCTTTTAAATTCGTTAAAGGTTATTAATACACTATCTTCACCTGAAGTCTTAAACACAAACATTATTATATATAAAACGACAATAACTTTTCAAATATTTTTTAAAGTTTTTTTATTATTTTTGTATTATTTTATCAAATCTATACGTTTGTACATTGTTTTGGGAAATTATTTTAAGCTTAAGCATTTGTCGAATTAAAATTAAATACTGATCGTATTTCGCTACGACATGTCTCAATTAACACAAAGATTCACACAATCTTAAATTTCATTGGCTCTAACTTTGAAGGCTGGACCTAGTATGAACTTTTGTGCCACTACACCACCGAGTCAGTGAAGCTTTACAAAATAATAGTTAGAGATAAAGGTTACACAAGTAATATTTAGTAGCAGCTATTATATAGGATATTGAATAGGTATCTCCTGACTTCTCCTATCTCCGTCCTCCTTATGGACATAATATTGTAACTTAACCCGCAGTTCGCAGTCGAACATTAAAATATAAGGTTCTTTTATGATTTCGTAATTGAAATAAAGGAAGCACCTCGAATCAGTTAACTTATTGTATGTTGTCGTAATCTAGCGTATCTCCGGGGACTCGTGTCGGAATGCTGGTTTATTTTAATATTTAATAACTCCCGGTAGATATCGTCTGCTGGCGGTTCGCTGCTCGTTTTTCCTCTGTTATCATGCAGCTTTTGTGTCACGCTCCAGCTCTTATTCCTTTTTCTTAATCGTGCTAGTGATCGCCGCGAGTGGTCGCTACTCGCGGTCCACCGTATTATGTTTTATAATATAAGTAGATTTGCATTACAGTATTTCATTGTTTCCATCCATTAATGTCAATGATATAAACATTGACAATTGAATATTATCCTAATTTTTTTTATGGTAATAGTTGGCGGTCTTCCAAATGGGCTACCTGATGATAAGTGGTCACTACTGCCTATACAATGCGTCGTTTATTTTGAGACCTGAGATGTTACATCCCTTGCTTGTAGTAACACTGGCTGATTCACCTTCAAACCGGAACACACCCATGCTAGTGTTGCTGTTTGGCGTTAGAATATATGATGAGTGGGTAGTACCTCACCGACAAATCATTATTGGTGGTAAAGGGAGTTATTTTAAATTTGAGATTTCGAAAGTATGAAAAAATGCTTCTATGGGTATATTTTCCCTCCCTTTTTGTCATTACTGCTGATAATCGTCGCTAGTGATCGCTACTCGCGCATCGCATCTATTGATTCTATTTTGTTTTATATAACTAGATTTACGTAATAGTGTTAATACCGAAAAATATTGCGTTAACGGTGAAATTTCAAATCTCTCAGTTCATATTTTAAATGTTATCGTGGCAATTTTTTATACGTATCAAATATTTCATTCGAAAATATAAATGATCACTTTTTAATCCGTCCTTGTTTTTATGCCGTCCATATATTTTGTTTTTATAGACAGTTTTCTGCCCTTATCTATATAAACAACAGTGACGTGAGCTTGATAGACGTTACAGATAAAAGGCGTGCCCGCAAACTCACTCCGGCAATTTTCCCACTTTTTGAAACATCGCCAGCCATTTATTTACAGTCTTCTTTTCGTATATCGGCTACGGAGCGAAGTCTTAAGGTTGATAATTCTTACCTTTTCGCCTTTGATTAAACGGGAAGAATTTAATACGGCGAAGCAATGTTCGGTCCAATTTTCTTACAATTGCAAAATGAGCCTGGGAAACGCTCTACGTATTTATGAAATTAAAATAATTCGGTGTTCCTTTTGATTGCTTTTAATTTATTTGTTGCAATTCTTTTAAATATATTTAATTGCTGCATACGTTTTAAATGTAAAAGTATTCGGTTAATTGAAAGGAATTTTTTAAAGTCTTCATTAGTCATTGCATTTTTAACTTCAAGTCGCATTTGTACGCGCCAAGATAAACGTATGTGTATGTATATGTGTTTTATATCTAATGTGCACAGAAGACGATTTTTGTGAGAACATTAATTTGAATGACGAAAGTATGGTATTATAACGACTCGTTATAAAAAGGGGAGAAATTATCTTTCGCCGTTTGAAGAATTTGTTGATAAATTATATCAAAGAGAGTGGTGCGTGACTGGGTTTCATTGTCATGTCGCGAAGGCGTTTCTGTTATGTCCGGTAATTTCTTTGTATCCTTGGGAAATTTTACAACGTCTTTATTCGTTTAAGTTATTTTTTTTTAAATGTTTGGGTGTATTTTTCTTGTCACGTATAATAAGGTGCGTCGTTGAAAACCTCGCGGTTGTTAAATCCATGCCAAGACTTTCTGTCTATTATAATGTTACACTCTTTGGCAGTGACAAAATAATAATGTCAAGATGATAGCAGTCATTACTGCTGTTATATTTAATTTCACTCCGTGTGACGATTTCAATTTATTTTATAATAATATTATGTAATATAACAGTTTAGATTCTACTACAATATCTTGAAAAGGTTTTCGCATGTTTCGGCGAGCTCATATACAATTTTACTTTACTCTGCTCCTCATATCTTTGCTGCTCAAGCCGGTACGAGTATGTGAAAAGTAGCAGCCTCAAATATTTTTACAACATCCCTTTTCCGACTCATTTAACGATGAAAATAGTTTTGTAATATGTTAAAGAACATTGCCCATAATATATGTTCTAGTTTTTCTTTGTATAAGTGCTGTCATATAATGATGAAATAAATTTATATAACATTATCGTGTGACACATATATATGTATATATGTGTGTGTGAACTCACCTTTCAGATTGGATTACGTAAATCAGCTGTTTAGCAGTATAAAATTATACAATAATATTATACAACCAGATAAAAATCAAAATATACTTTATTTAAGTAGGCTTTTGAATCGTCATTTAACAAACTATTTAAAGTAAAGCTTATACGAGTTGGTGTAAAACTCCTATAGTTAGATATATTTCTGCCCTTATCTATATAAACAACAGTTACGTGATTTTGATAAAACTTGCAGATAAAAGATGCGCTCATAAACTCATTTACAATTTTCTCATTTTTTTATCAACTCGTATGAAGAGATAAATTGATAAAAGTCGAGAAATTATATTAATATGAATAAATTGCAATTCTGCATTGACTCACCGCGTGGAACAGATGACGCTCCGTTCAAGGACAATACTATCTAAGAAACATTTGCCTCTGATTCCCTCACGCGCCTCCCGTCACCCGCCTCTGATCTTGAATTCGTTCGATCATGAAAATATATAGCTTCATTCGAGCGATCGCTATCGGAAAAGCTCCTTAATCGATTTTCTTTTATATGAAAATGGACTTTAAGATTTATTACGCCGTTTTGGTTGCGTTGCGTTGTGAGAAACGTGATATACGTCTGTTCGGGTTCAAAATCGCAAACTAAACAAAAAACTAGGACCGAGCCATTCCATATTTCAGCGGTGCCTCGCGAAGCCGCTAAAAATATTGGCTATGAAAGAAAATTGCTTAGGGTAAGTGCGGTTTCGTTGATTTCTTATTTCGTATTCATTGTGCGTTGGAATGGATCAGAAGCCTCGAGCCGAGATGTCGTGATGAGAACTAGAACGAAGTGACGTTCGGAATTTGTATGTATTATGATTTTATATGTTGTGTAACGCTTGTCGTTTGGTTAGACTTTCAGTGAGAAGAAATTTAAAAATATAATTATAATTTAATAATAATTTTTAATAATAAAATATATTATTGAAGAAAAACATTTTATCGTATTTCTGATAGTTTAAAATTACGTAATCGTTTTATATACCAATTTTATAGGTACGAGTGTATCAAAATAATTTCATATGAAACGACTCGCCTTCGTTGATTGGATGATTATTAATGAGTTGGTATAGATATTGATTATTGAATTTAAATTGTTCTGTATGTTTGTATTTCGTATTGATTTGACATTATTCTCGAAACTAGGGAATTTGTGTCAATATAAACTCCATTTAAGATTTGAATTAGTTTTCTGTATATTGAGTAGGTACATCGAACTTTCGGAGGTTGCTAAGAGAGTATATGTAATTCTCGTGAGAGTAAGAGATATGGTTAGTGTGCGTTGTTACGTATGGTTTGAAATTAAATATTAAGGAAAACATATATATTCAATTTAAAAACTATAGAAAAAAACTATTCAATTGGAACAACAATTATGTTGTATCTTGATATATAATCAATGACATTAATAGTTAGTCCTCAGTCCGTTGTGACTCGTACTGGTATCAGTCCACGACTGATTATTCTAGTGTGCAACCACACGTCATGGACATTTTAATAATGTATAAAGATTAAATATTACATTAGAAAAGATTTTAAGCGGGTCGTCGTATATCTTTATAAAACGAGTTAATTTAGCAAAGTCGTGCGCGATAAAGCGACACGCATGCGATCGGATCGGCTCTGTCGCGGTGCGTGATAGTGCGCGCATTATAAATCTCTTGAAATTGTCTCGTTGGTCCGTTGGCTAGATTATACGGCTCCAGAGCCTGTATAAGGTTCCGGGTTCGAAATTCCGGAATTGGTAGTTTGATCACTTGATCTTTCTTCGGTCGTGTCGGTTTCCTATCCCTTCGGATTATGGAAGTGGGGGAATTGGAATCGAGAGTGTGCACACTCGGTTAGTATTTGCTCTGCAGCTGGCTTGTCTCCCTTGAGATTGGTCACCGTGACCGAAATTGGTTAGGAAGACTTTATTCTGAATCTCGATAAACGAGTCAGGGTTTTTAAGCCAAACGGTGCTCGCAGAATTTCCTCTTTTATTTTGGATCGTTTTCGGTTTTTATTTTATATTTCATATGTTGGTTCTTTTTAGAATTCATGTTTCGAACCGCGATCTTCACATGTGTGAAAGGTAAAAAGTAAAAAAAAAAGTAAAAAAAGTAAAAAGTATGTTTTATTTAACAAATTTGTACTTAAATATAAAGTTGTTGGAGTCTCCTTTTAAGCATATGAAAAGCCTGTGCCAGGAAACTCCGCTCTTCCATATCACGAATTAGGTACAAGTATACAAGATATTTAAAGTACAACAATAATAATGAAACAATATAAAAAAGTAATAATAAGAAAGGAATTGCTTTATAAGCCTAGATTAAATTGTTGACCCAAAATTCCTTCCATACATTTAATTTTTATACGTAGATCTCTTCATCTTACTTTGCACGCGAGCTCTGTTAACAATGATGTACCTAGTCATATTATATGATAATAATAACTACTAAAATATAAATAAGATAAATACTTACAAGACGAAGTAATCAAGTTAACTTTCTAACGCATAAAAATCGTTATTAAAATTGTAATCCGTGAAATTGACTTTCCTTAATTTTCTTGTTAGATATGGTATTCCATTTCGCGAAACACGCACGAAGACATGATTATCTGTTAGTCTACATTAACGTACACTTCTCTATCTCCTAAACTGATAACTTGTTAGAAAAAAATCGTGTTTATCGGTTTAGTAGTTCACTTGTAAGCGTTTTTTTTTGTTATGGTATTGGTTGGCGGACGAGCATATGGGCTACCTGATGGTAAGTGGTCACCACCGCCCATAGACAAAGGCACTGTAAGAAATATTAACCATTCCTTACATCACCTATGCGCCACCAACCTTGGGAACTAAGATGTTATGTCCCTTGTGCCTGTGATTACACTGGCTCACTCACCCTTCTAACCGGAACACAACAATACAGTGTACTGTTATTTGGCGGTAGAATATCTAATGAGTGGGTGGTACTTACCCAGACGGGCTTGCACAAAGCCCTACCACCAAGAGTGGTAAGTACTTGTAAGCGTAAGAAATAAATAACAATATTCCATTTATGATCTTAGTATGTTCGTCTAAAAATAATAAGCTTTGCTAAGCTGAATTTGTCTATTTAAGATTGAACTAATTGCTAAATTCAAGTTATCTTGGTGCAAGTGCCCGTCTGGGTCGATACCGGCCACTCATAAGTATATAATATCTTGGTTCCCAAGTTTGGTGGCGCATTGGCGATGTAGGGAATGGCTAATATTTCTTACAGTGACAAAGTTTATGGGCGGTGGTCAACACGGAACCTTTCCGCCTATTACAGAAAAAGTAAAGTAAAATCATATGAATTTTGAAAAACCTATACATACTAAAATCACCTCGCCAAACGAACGTACAATAAAATAAGCATTAAAATAATTATTTTTTTAATAATAACTGTTTCTTATATAGATTATTTTTTGTATAACAAAACAGCTCTGTATGAGATATTCTATATTCGTATCCAGTCGCCCACTTCCCCGAGCATCTTGCGTGGGATGTCTACGTGTCGACTTCTCAAAATTTTCACATACCGCCTTTCATGTCGTGCGTTCCGTATATATAAACATGTATCGTTATTTATCTGATGATGTGTATTGTCTGCGGATTAATTATTGGTTTCTTGCGGAATCTTTTCGGCAAAACCTAAGGTAGCAGGTTTACATTAATGTATTCTTGTAATATGCGACCCAATGTGCTTATAAAAACCTCTTTGAATGAAGAGTATGTTCATAAAATAAACCAATTATTCGAGATTCAAAAATTAGTTACAACATATTAAAAAATAACTGCTAATACAAAAATAATAATTGAATTAATATTCACGAGGATTTTAACATGTATATATTCCAAAGCACTAATTTCGCGCGTCTTTTAGGGGGTCGGTCGTCATGTATTAGGCGTAAAAATTATTCATACCAAATTTCATCAAATTCGGTGCAGTGAAAGGTAACAGACAAAGTTACTTTCGAATTTACAAGTATAATATTAGCATAGATGTGTTATCATCGAAATTAAATACGAAATTCTATTCGGAAATCGATTTCCGATTAGTAAATAAAAAGTCGAAACATAATCTATATACATCCATGTACATAATTCGAAATAAGTATATTCTTTTTAGTTTTTTGAAAAAATGTCATGCATTCAAAAGTGTAGCCTTACAAATTTTAAACCCCACGGTTCTGGAACCTTTTTAAACTAATAAGCCTCGAGCCTTCTGATCTCAGTCAAAAAGGTTTAACGTACCAATTAATTTCTACGCAAGGTTCATATTTTTATAAAATGTTTCAACATTATTAAAACAAATATTAACTTGCACGGTCGTTTTACGGGACGTTGCTAGCAACGTGTTGATATTTTATTTACTTTAGATTATAGAGTAATATTAGAAATGGTATCAACAAAGGTCGATTTGATCAATTTAGATAATATAAATACCTACTCACACGTGTTTTTTTACGTAGTAGGCGGACGGGGCAAATGGCTCCCCTGTGCTAAATAGTCATCACCGCCCTTAGGCATCGACGCAGTAAGAAATAATAAACATTTCATACATCACTTCAATGCGCCACTGACCTTGGGAGCTAATATGTTATGTCCCTTTGAATCAGAACAACAGTATTACTGTTTGGCGGCAGAATAACTGATAAATGGGGTGATACCCAGACGTAATACCACCAAGTATAAAATGAACACTTAAAAATGTCTGTGATATGATTAAAAGAAGGCACACGCAGTAGATATTTTGAAGCGCATGTTTTAATAAAGCGCGCTTTAAGAACTAAGGGGCCCGTAGTGTATGCCTAAGCTACACAAATGTGCACTTTTATTCAAGCGTACGTCAAACGCGCGTCGACAGATTCGTTGTTAGAAAGCGTATTACGGAGCCGGCCGCGTCAATACGTGCGCCGGAGAGAGCTTGTAAATTTAATCGCGTCCTTTCGTGTAGAGTGGGTACATGTTGGTATAAAAAGAGTTTCATCTTTTTGTTAGTTTCAGACAACTTGGATTTTCGTGATATCAGACATAATTAGTATTTGTCCTCATTAAAACGAATCTTTCTGGAGAAAATATTTCTTAAGTTTTGGACTAATAGACAACATACAATCAAATTAAAGCACTGATTTTCCGTATACAACTTACATGTTGGCTGCACTTTAATTTTTCTTTGCTTCTATGGTCGACTTCTTTACCAACATCCAAGCAAGCATTTCCACGTATAGTACGACCACACATAAACGACGTACGAGCCATCTTTGACTAATAACTTACTTACTCTTTGAAATATATGTGTTCCGCCCGACAACAATAATATACTAGATCTAATATATATTTAATTGTATTATTTCTATAATTTACAAAGCACCAGCTACCAGCCTGTTGAACTGTTGTCGGTTTTGTTGTCTACAACTGTGAAAAGGCTTTTTCTCTTTTTGGATAGAAGGTTCGGAGATTAAAGCACCATGCCTAAAAGTGAGTTGGTAAAACATATGTGGCAGAATTTCCTTTACCGACAAGTACCAGAGGAACTATAAATCCAGTTCCCATGAAAACTTATCTTCGCTTAAGATTCACATGTTCTAGCAAGATCATCTCGGTTCTCTTCTAATTATATATGTAATTTATATATAATCTATACAATGACATCAAATTAAGAAGAATAAACTCAGTCGAATGTTTGCGTAATAAAGTAAACGTTGATACCATTTTCATTGTCTTCTTTCACTCTGTCGGCTTATCGTCGCTGAAGCGCGGGCTCCATTGTGTTCGTAATGAAGCTCAACTCTTTCCGAGATTTTGTCAGCTCAGTAATTAAACACATCTGCTACACGTGCAATTTTGTCTCTCGGTGCGTGTTTCATAATTTCAGTAAAGGCTTATATTTATTTTTTTACGCCGAAACGTTTGTCCGACTCTTTAAACGATTTTGTGTTGTGCTTGCCATGTTAAATATCTCTTTATTTTATTTATTGCATAATTTCATTATTTTTACAATTATGAATGCGAAAGTAACTCTGTCTGTCTGTCTGCTATGCTTTCACGAGTTCATTAATTGAGCATAAAACATTCTTGAACCCCAAAGAAAGACATAGGCTACATTGTTGTCGTCACGGTAGCACGCGAAAGCGATCCTGTGGCGCCCGCTGAAACGACGGAGAGATACCGTTGGTTTTTAGTGGGTATTCCGGTGTACTAGGGCGCAATAGTGTCGTCCTGGGCACCGGCGCGTCCCACATACCCCTCACTTCACGTGGGGGAAACGCGTTATATATTTTTCCATATAGAAAAAAAAGCTACTTTGTTGTCCCTAAATCCTACGACTCGCTCTCCCTTAGCACGCGAGCGAAGTCGATGGCGAAAAATAGTTTACTCTAGTTGGAATAATTAAAATGAAGTTACTTATTTTGCATATTTATTCAGTAATCGGCGTTTTAATTCGTAAATTGTATTCAAATACTTTCAATTTAACAGTGTGGGCGTTATTGTAATATTCAGGAATCTCGAATTCTACTACTGTTGAATAAATACTTTATTATTATTATTGTTCGATTCGAGATAAACTGGTTAAACAAGAGGCGATTTCAAGTTAAATGGCTATTGTTCTTGATGCCGCATTAATATTCAGTACTATTCCTTAAATGCTCTACCGTCAAGAAGATTTGGAACTTGTTCTACCTCGCTGCTTCAATACTCTAAGGATGGCATGCTTGCACACGTGTTAGTTTCAACATAAACATGCAATTCCACGATGTTGTCCTTCACGGCTACGAAATTCATTATAAACACCCTAGCTACCCGGTCCTGGCTTCCCACTATAATAAGTATCCATATACATTATTCTTAGATTGAAGAACAAATATAATAAGAAACATTCTTGATTATGTTGGCCTTAGACAGTTGAAGCTTTCGGCTTTTCTCTTCTATGACATGCACGTGTTATAAATATAGTATATATATAGTAAAGTTCCTCTTTAATCATTTTTTTCATTAATGAAAATCGCTTTTATATCCGTTGTGTAATTAAAAAAACTTAAGTGACAGAAAGCGTGAAGTGATTTCGTTTTATTTTATGAAGTCACGAATATTCGGTTGATATCCATGTAAACAAGTAATAAAACTATTAATTGAACTAATGAAAAAGTTTCTTAACTTTAATATTATCAAATTATTTGTAATTAAAACCCTTAACTTATTAAAAAGAAATCTACTTAATACAATCCCGTATTATTCACCCTACGTTATAACAAAATAAATATCTTTATAATTTTCCAAGTCAACGCACGTCTCAAATTAATTAAAGCAATAAAATGTGCAGTGAATTACGACACATGAGACTTTTTATAATTGATAAACTAATTGAGATTGTATTTAGATAAAATAAAGTGTAAATGTGATACTCGGGGTGACTTAATATAAATACTAGTTAAATGACTCCCAGTGGTTATTAATCATGTACATTCATGCGTCTTTAATTCGAATAAAGTTAGCGCATGCGCGACGCTTCCCTCAGATCGGTGACCATGTTCCCGAGGGTCTAGCAACTTCTCTAATAACAGTAATTAGTGCGACCCATCCCTATCGCTCGCTACGATTAGTGTTCGCGTGTTTGATGTCGATAAAACATTCGATGCTCTATTAGGGACTTAGTTTCTCGTTAAATTTATCGGGATGTTACTGAATTTTATTAGTTTTTTGTATTGGTTTTATGCATGTACTTTTTTCCGTTATTTCTTCATTTTATTGAGTTTATTTGTTGACACGTGCCAGTTTCAAATCTAGGTACCTATTAGTACTAAATCTGAATAAAACAAAAACCTATTTCCGTATGAAAGATTGTAGACTAGTAACTTGATAATGGTAGCACTCTGTGCCCGTATTGGTACCTCCTATACCGCCAAGCAGCAATATTTAGTAGTGTATCGGTTTCAAGGGTGAGTGAGCTAGTGTAACTACAGGCATAAGGGACATAACATTTTAGTTCCCCAGGTTGGTGGCGCATAAGCGATTTAAGAAATGGTTAAAATTGTATACTTTACATTACTTTACTTTACTTTACATACGATTGGGTGGCCCATTTGCCCGTTCGTAACTTATTTTATAAAAGAAAACTATATAATACTAGTTGTTATCCCTGGCTTCGCTTGCGTTTTAAGGATTGGTCATCAGGTGTTAGGTATAAAAAGTTATTTTGTGTTCAAGCTTGCTTCTATATGCTTCAGTGTTTATTGTGAAAGAGTAACAGAATGACAGAGTTACTCTCGCTTTTATCGTATTAGTATCGATTAGTACAAATTAAAATTCCTTTTAATGGGTTTGTTGCTAATATCACGGTTTAATCATATTATGTAATATTACGAATAGTGAAGTGAATAAATAGTGAAGAAACTATCGATATTCGTATCAATGTTATCGATATGATCGGAATCACTTTGTTTAAAGGCCGGTTGCGATCGATTCCAATCAACTTGTCGCTGTGGCGCGAACTGGTTGATCGCAATCTTGCTCGTTAGCCATTATTATGGATGCAAATTTAACAATTATATAGGCCGTCTTGTATCCGAAGCCGCCACATCTGCTAAAACGCATGCATGACTTTGCGTATCGGTGAGAAAATTATTAGCAGCGTATTTGAGTGTGTAATGTTGTCGTATATGATTACGTTCTCGAACGTGTCACTAAGATCTCGTTATCAGTAATTATGAATTATTAAAGATAATATACTTAATAAAGTAAAATAAACGTGATATATAAAATCCCTATATTAGTGAATATTTAACAATAAAGGGGTTTATGAATATTAAATTAGTGAATGATCTTCACTTCTTTTTTTTTTAAGTGGGAGGGGAGCAAGTCGATCCATAGTCCATGTCCATAGTCATTGGCACCGTAAAAAATATTAACCACTCCTTAAAACACTAATGGGCCACTGACCTTGGCAACTAAGATGTTCTGTCCCTTTTGCTTGGTCGGCAATAAAGAAATATCGCTGTTTGGTGAGATGAGTTGGTGGTTCCTTCCCTGACGTGCTTGTACAAAACCCTACCATCAAGTCAAGGTCTTATTAGCTTGTCTGGTTTTGTCCTCACTCAGGGGTTATACAAATGATTATTTTTAATACAAATATTACAATCGTTAAGCCATTCTTCGTCATCTAAAATCATCTTGTAATATTTTTCTGAAACGATCTTCATTGTAAGAAAATGACTAAAATTAATATATGTTTATAATATTTTTGATTTTCATTTGAATTAATACTGTGTGACTACTAAGTTGTCAAAATAAAGCTATTGTTAATATTTTTTACACTTTGTTCAGTTACTTTCCTATACAATAATTCCTTTATAGTCAATATCCTTTCTGAAATTACTACCTATTCGGACTATACTATTTGGAGAGTTCTAGAATTATTTAAATTAATTTAAAATTGTCGCAAAATATTCACAATACAAATTGGCATTGCATTGTAAAACATGAAGTGACGATAATTAACGCATTTATCGTTAACTAATTGAAGTCGTTGACGGAGACCCTCCGTAGCCCTGAAGGTGCTTTTGAGTTGGTTACTTGTTTGCGTGACGCTGTGGTCTATTGCCTCGTTTGTGCAATGTCGCCACTCGGCGCGGAGCCGCCTAATGGAACTTAATCAACCTCCCGCCTTTCATCCGATCTCGTTAGCGAACTAAATTGACTCTCGAAAATTATATTTACGCTTAGTTTATCCACAATACATTAGTGTTGTATAAAATATATCTTTATATACTTACAATGTATTTTTACGTTAAGAAATAGTTTTTTTTTAAAGATTGGTAAAAGGTACATTTTATTTATTTATGTGATGTGTGCAGATTTTTAGGAGTCATTTATGGTTTCGTAATTTCGGTTGAGACTTACTATACATGACTTATTGGTATATGGATTGGAAAAGGGTTGCTTAATGGTCATGGACATCAAGGATATTATGGAGCTCCGTGATTGTAACCATCGGAAATAAAAATCTATCCGAAACCGTAACCGAACATTAAAAAAATATTTATAGTATTTTTTATTGTTACATAGTGTTGCACCTAAAAATAATAGCGAATAGTATTTTTAGGCTATTTGTTTTTGGTATCACATACCAAAGTATAGCCTACGTATAAAGGCAAATTGATATATTGTAAATCTCTCTTTTACAATTTCTCAATAACCTGATATCCGTAACTATCCGAAACAATCGGATAATCCGAAATAATTTCGTATCCGTAACCGTATCTGAAACCGGTAAAATGTTCTTCGTGTTATATGTGTATCCGTCTCTATATCTGAAATTACATATTCATGTTATCCCTGATCTACACATCGTGTTATACGTGTAAGTGTTTGTAAGTTTTTTTTATTCAAATTATATATAAAATTGATACAATTGAAAGGAACTGCGATTAAAAAGGGGCAAAAAAAAATTTGGTCGAATTTTTTATCACGCGCAATATTAATAGGACGCTATACTACGAAACAAACTAAGTTTATAATTGTTGACAAGTTAAATGGTATACAAATTTAAATCGATAGTGTAGTTAGTTGAGTTACATATGAATATCTTCAAAGGGGATTAATTAAAAGTACTTATGTTTCAAAATAGTCAAGTCTCATCGATAGGTTATATCTTAGATTTCGTCGAATAATCTGATTTAAATTGAACCATTGAAAATGTTGTTAAATTGTTGTAATCATCTATGTACATAAGCGGATTAAAATCAACTCTCTATATAGTTTTATATAAATGATTTATTTAGTAAATTGTGTTTAATATTTGCTAATATTCTAAATTCGAACGTAACTCTGTATATAACTCCTTTATGGTCAAACCGCTTAACGAAATTTTATATTTATTTTTTATGCATAATGCCTTACTACAAACCCCTAAAACGCGAGCAAAGCCGCGGGCGTTAACAAGTATGTAAAGTAGGAGATTGTACGAAATACTGTTCATTATCATTTTGCTAATTATTTAAGGTTTGTAATAATAAATAATACATTATTTATTTATATTTTTCTAAAAATAAACCCTATGGAGCAGTTTTAAAACGATACCGTTTAAAAAAGCAAGGAAATATAATCAAAAATAGATAATATCAGCAAAGCAAAAGGTCGTATGTAAAGGTTTTTAATATTTTATTTGTAAAATATTCATATTTTTCTCTTTACTGTTTCCATGTAACGGGTGTTTAGTTCTGCATTGAAATAATTTAATACGTAAGTAAAAAGTTCAAAATAACCGAAATACATTTTGTACATACGACCATTCAGTAGCGACAAGCGTTCGTTACACCTTAACGTTTTCTGACAGCGAGGCTTGAAAATAATTTTACAAATTAGTCAGTACTCTTAATGCTGGCTTCTTAGAGTCCTAACGAGCGATGTGCGCGCAAATTGAAACCGACCGCAAGCTTATTTTATTTACCGTCACGCAATCTTTTTAGTTATCCTATTACGTAGGCCACTTTATGTTCCATACAGTTAAAATTATTATTTCCCGTTACGTCATTGAAGTGTATTAATATAAGATAAAATTAAAATTGCTTTAGTGCTTCCTCGTTGAGGATAAAATATTGAATGTCGCGTCGTATAATCACGAGAGTTAACATTTGCGCGAATCACTGAATTATGGGTATTGTAAGAGATTCCCGCTGGGACCACCCGTGATTATTTAAACGTAGTAGACGTCGAGACGCAGATGCTGTGTATCGTTGATATGTTTAACAGCGCTATTGTCGCTGTCATTAATTGTTTTTTGTACTTTGTAGTAAACGTTTACGTCCTAAGTCAATACACACACAACTAAATCACAATTGTGTACTGGTTAACGATTTGTTAAAAAGAGCCGAGATGGCCCAGTGGTAAGAACGCGCGCATCTTAACCGATGATTGCGAGTCAAACCCAGGCAAGCACCAATGAAATTTCATGTGCTTGATATGTGTTTATAATTCATCTCATGCTTGGCGGTGAAGGGAAACATCGTGAGCCTGCATGTGTCTAATTTTAATGAAATTCTGCCAAATGTGTATCCACCAACCCGCATCGGAGTAGCGTGGTGGAATACTATGCTCCAAATCCTCCTCAAAGTGAGAGGAGTCCTTAGCCGTGGGAAATTTACAGGCTGTTAATGTTAATGTAACAATTCGTTTAATATTAACAATAATGTCCGTGTAGAAATATAGTTATCGGAACAGTCATAGTGCAATTTTTTTTGGCTGTACAATCTTTTGTATTTGCTATATTCTTGTTTAAAGGAGGAATTAGAATGAAAGGTGATCCGTAGGTTGTTGAATCACTTATAGTAGAGTGACCTATTCGCCAGTTTAGCAGTTTTGAATCTAATATCTCACTTTATATTTTTTAAAAAAAATCACATCTTAAACTGAATTAGGTAAAGCAAGCTAATAATTAAATTAGTTAATTTGCTTGTCGAATTGTTTGCCTAAATTGAAAAGTTAATTAAAATATTTGTGATAGTAACGTTTTAAAATGATAGTGCCCTCTAAAAAATACACAAGGGCGATGAAAGTATTATATAAAAAAATTAATGATAGGAAGTTAACGGTCCCACATATTTAGGACTTATAATTATTTGTTCGTTCGTAAAACGTAAAATTCTATTCAGACGGAATAATAGCCATAACATATGGCGCATTCAACATCAAGAGGATTTCGCTCCGTTAATTATTTTATACGGTATAAAGCAGCCATGATCTTCGTGTCATGTGTTGGTATTAAGGGTCTGGTCATTTTGTTACGGAGTTTTATGACTTGGGACGGCTTATGTACTTTTTATTTCGCTCTGTCAGTGTAATGTTACATATTTATACTATGACCTTTTTTAATTAAACGATTAAAAAAAAAAGAGAATCAAATGAGAATATTTATTCTTTATTCAAATATATTCTCACTCGTACGTTTAAATTGTTCTTTATTTCCAATGTAATTCATTGAATAGTCAGCCTATTTATATTATGATTTTATAGTAAAGATCCTATTGATTATAATTATAACCAACTAATCTTTTATTAATATGTATTTTGCTGTTCTAGAATCGAAAGCACGCTGTCTAACCATTTATTGCACTGTTAGACATTTTTTTTCTGGTCTAATTTTTTATTCTTAAAAATATATATGACCCATTACTGGTAAGGTCTCCTTTTCTTTTCGGCTTATTCAACGACACTGCTCCAGTGCGGGTTGATGGGTTTACAAGTGGTAAATTTTCAACGCGCAATCATCGGTTAAGTTACACATTTGTTACCACTGGGCCATCACGGCTATCGTTTAAAACTATTTATAGTATAGCCTTCGCTATCTCATGTTCGGAGAGTAACTAAGAATAGTTTATAAATTATTTCTACGTCACTACGAGGGTTATTAGTATGTAGTTTACATTCAATAAGCGTATAAATTAATTGAATTCCGGTAGTGTCGCGAGGAAAGTTGAAACCTCGATTGGGCGCTATAATAATAAATTGTAATTTGATGCCAGTTATACTTGTCATAATAATCTTTACTACGCCTTAATTGCCTCACATGATACATTATAAGTAATATAAAATGAACACTTATATTTATTGAAATATACTTTCGACTTGTGTCGCATAACTCGTTCTCGACCTGAACCTATATATAAGAAATACGACGAAGCACTAATAACATAGAATAAACCAATTTCAAATATTATGCGTATAAATATAAATGACTATAAAAAATAATGAGAACATAAATAATTCCGTTAAAATTATGTTTGTTGAAAGTCATCGTAAATTTGTATGTTTTTATATTGATGTGAATGCATTTAAGAGACACTGTTTCGACGCTATTCACGGGTTAAATTAGATAGCAGCTTTTGATATTTCATCAACATCATGCTATATTATTGATGCGCAGTGATTGTAAATTGCCGCGGCATCTGAGCTCGTTAACGTTTTTGATAGATGACGCCCGGTCGTTGGTTCGATTTGCTGTTGCACATGCCGTTCTTGTAAAAACACATCGTTCGACAACAACGTACAAACGGCCACTCCCTACGGCGATCTAACTTAACGAACCACACGTATAAATAAGGATATAATACACACCGAGCTCAGCGAATCACTCCTTAGCTTTATCTTGCCACCATTGCTTATGTAAATGTGCTACAACTTAAATTTTCTGTGCGCGTGATAAAGGATCGCGTCCGCGAATCGTAATGAGAACAGCGAGCGATAAATTATCGACATTATTATTTTAGATTTACGACTTCACATTAGATTATAATTTAAAACGGGCAGACGTTAATTTGTAAAGTCATTATTCAATAATCGTGACGTCGAACTTATAAATTTCACTGCATCTTTTTACACTTTAGCACTACACCCGTGCCGATGTAAAGTGCCGCCCAATAAGACAACGGCCGACTATTTTGACGAAGGCCGGTCACGTTTCGTCGATACTCGCCATGAGAATATTTGTTTTTTATTGTGTGCTCGCCGAGTAAAAATTGAACTGTAATTTTACGTTTTAAGCGGTACCTGCCTCCTTTCGTTCCGCTCGCGTTGAGTGATGGTTATCGTAATTGGTGTGAGGGTAGGTGAACAGTGCGTACCGCCTAGAATATGACGGTGGGCGTGCATACGACGGGTCATTTCTATTGTCCGATTGTTTTTGCACTCTATTTATAATTAGAATTATTAATAATACACTGAATGTATTAATAATGAAGTTGCTTTGACCGCATTTCGGTTTCGGGAAATAATCTCAGGCATCCTGGGATTGGTGAAAAATATGGTAAAAAGTTTGGTTTATAGTAAATTTTCATAGCCACATGGAACGGCAATCCGAATAAAGATTAGACGAAAAGCCAACATCAACCTTAGGGTTCTAAATGCTAAATGTTAAGATTAGGTGATTTATGTAAATTTGATAAGCTAGCCATTAGACAAAGCGTCACTTGTTCAGAGGCAGATTAATTGTAGAATATATAAAATATTGAGATCACATCTCACGGATGAAACGTGAAAATATCGCTTAAGTTTCGAACCCGGACAAGCTTAAACGACTATTTCAAGTGCGTACATTCAATGTGTAGCAACGGAAGAAAACATTTCAGAAGGCATTTTAAGACATCTAAATCTGTCAATCAGCATAGAAACAGTGTGTGGGGTTGAACTTAAATCCTCTTCCTTAACAACTAGGCACAATATGCGGGATTTTATTTTATATAAAATAAGGGCTGAGATCGCTTACTAGATAGAACGCGTGGATCAAGCCCCCACAGATTTTTCTTGTGCTTAATGTGGTGAGGGAATACATTGCGACGAATCTTCCATCCATCGTATGATATTCTTTTCCACGTGTATCTAAGCGGCACTCGTCTCAGCCGTGGTATACTTGCATGCTGTAACTTTTTTATATATATATAAACTAACAAATAAAAAAATAAAACAACAAGATTTTAATGAATTAATCACTAAAAATTTATAAAATTTAGTATGATATGTCTTTTGTCACTAGCACCAAAGGTGTGTGCAAAATATCATCACAACTGATTGTGTGGAACTGGCTTATATTATGAGCCACAGATACATAATAGTAAAATTAAATAAAACATTAAACAAATTACCTGTAACGTAAATCTTCATTCGTTTTTATGATTCCATTTTGTTCAAAGTTGTGAAATAAGTTACAATAATTTAATATTAAATATGACATCCGTAGATCGATCATGGATTCAATACCTCTAGGAATCATCGAACACGTGTTTCCCTTTACTGATATACGATAAAAGGTGTCCGGTAACTGTAATTGAAGTTATTGATTGCATCAATGAGGATTTCCATTACTGTTATCAGTGCGGTTACATGTTGTGACATGGTTGCATCTAATACAATGGTAAGATTAATAACGCGGATGTACAGCCATTAAGTCCGTTATGCAGCGACATAAGATCGCGGACCAACAAGGGCGGAAGAGATGGACTTGATAATAAACCATCAGTTCGGTTTGCAGTAACTCAAAACCGCCGACGTTAAAATTGTTGTTCTATTGCTAAGCTCTCCGCTTACAATGACTTAAGATGGTAATTGACCGTTGTAATCGTAGTTCAGTACACGTGCATGCATACATGCATAAGACTGCTTGAGCCGGTTCGGTTTATGGTGGATTTTTTAAATGGAACAGGAATGCTCGATGTGCACGTTGTAGTAGTTGTGAAAGTTTTCGCTGTAAATATTTTAACTTTAAGGAATTCACAATATTGAGCATTTTTATAAGGAATTTTAAAAAGTTGATGTTGGGAAGTCTTTTCCCGAAAATGAACAGTACCATATTCAAATTCTGAGCCTTACTTTTCCATTTATTAAGGGCATGTGCCCTCATTTCGAGCACTGCATGAAAGTAATATTTTTTTATGAAATATTAAAAGTAGTATTTTTAAGGAATTCCGATTAACCCCTCCAATTGAGCGAAACGTTGTTCTAGGAAAAATGATGACAAAAGTCGAAAGGGTCAGGATTGAACCTGCGACTTTCACATCGCTAGGTGGCCGTTGCGCTGTTGACTTTTGATTTGTCACAAATTTACGGCTCGCCGCACCTGACGCCATTCTATTTCAGTCCCCACTCCTGTCACAAACTTCACGCCTACGTAAATAGAAACACTCGTAATTCCTTAAAAGAGGTATTACTATTATTCATTATTTTTAAAAAAAGCTCTGCTTAGGAATGCTTTTGCTAGTCCCTAGTTTCTTCTAACATAGGGATTGTAGAGGAGTTAGGTTCTGATGGCATGCATAGCATAGATGCACTTTATTAAAAGTAAAGTTTACTTTGCTTTCACGATATTCACATATTGAAAAAGGACAACTGTGTTTGCTTGATATCCTAAAGACAAAAGCTGAGAGATATGATTCTCCAATTGTGCGTCATGTTGTTCATATATGTATAACTAGCAACGAACTGATGACGAAATATTAATAGCTAGTTGTCGCCCGCGGCTTCGCTCGCGTTTTAGTGGTTGGTTGTCATAAGTTAGGCAAAAAAGTAACCGATGTCCTTCCTTGGAGTCCAAGTTTGCTTCATACCAAATTTATATCAATTTCGGTTTGGTAGTGAAAGAGCGACAGACAGACAGACAGAGTTACTTTCACATTTATAATATTATAGTATAGATAAAGATAGCTTTTAATTTTTTTCTTTAACCCACTATGGGTGGAACTTATCTGAAATAAAGTTTATATCAATTTTTATTTACTCTGAAAGAAACTCCTAATCATTTCACTTACCTATCAGTAGCTGGTATGCTATATAAATAAGAATGTTACGAGCATACTTTTGGGCTCGTTAACTTCAGTGCTCAGTCGTCCCAAACGAAGCGAATCATGCGCAGTCATACCGCAAAATAAACGATCTATTTGCTTGATGAAGCGTGAGAGCGCTTTAAAGTTTTTAATATTAGATATAGATGGCGGTAGTGAATATAATTGTTTTTATAGTCAATAAATTTTATAAAAAAATGCGATAAATGTATTACTGTAATACAGATTGACAGCCGCATAGTGATTGTGATAACACAAATAAAAGGCATTATTTAGTTTTTCCGTCAAGTCTCTTTCCGATTGTGTGGGATCTCATTGGATTATGAGAGAGAGGACGTACAGGCAGATCTGTGTTTGTTTGTGTTGCACATATTTGTGAACTGTTAAAGGTTTTGCGTAGTTGGCAGGTTTCTTTTAAGGTTGGCCGTTGTGGTTGACATCATGATGACGTCATCGACATTACAGATTGAATAAATTCGAATTTCAAATAATCAATTTAAAAAAGTTTTTATCTATATATACTCTCTGATCTCATTAGTCCCTCGATTTCTTTATACAAATATTTGTCTATACAAATACAATAAATGCGAAAGTAACTCTGCCTGTCTGTCTGTTGAACTTTCACGGCCAAACCACTGAACTGGATTAAATGAAATTCGGTATGAAGCAAGCTTGAACACCAAAAATATAGGTCACTTTTTTATTTAACACCTGACGACCAATATCTAAAACCCCAGTGAAGCCACCGGCGGCAACTACATACATATAATTTGTTAAGTAAGTTATTGTTGTTTGTTTCTAAAAATGACTCATAGATTCATTCATAAACATTTTTAACGATAAATTTATAATAAAATTCAACGAACTTTCATCTGTTCCTATTATATGAAAAATCCATTTATGAAAACGAAATTGCGTTTAAGATAGTTCTATAATAGTAATAATATTAAAGATCGTTTATTTACTATTCACGCTCAGTTAAATCCGTTCTGTTTTCTTAGTTTGCATTCAACGTTGTCCCTGTCGTGACGTAATAATACGATTATTGAAATTTCGTGATTACACGACCGTTGATGAATGTCAGTGCGCCTGATATTATGGAACTTGAGGTTTCGTAAATGTATAAAGTTTATTTTATTTATTCGTGTATCCTTCTAATTTTGTAATTCGAATTTCAATAAATAACGTTTTTATGTTACCGGACTTCGATTCGGTGTTTTTTTTAATGATTTCGTTTAGGCAGAATGACGATAAAATAGGTAACAGCCGCAAGTGATTTGGCGTTTTTAAAAAAACTTTTTTATGCCACGGGAGTTGGATGTTATGTTCCTTGTGTCATTACACTATGTCTATGTGTGGGTCTTTGTGTATGTAGTCGTAAATGTTTAATATATAATTTTTATTAATGTATTTAAGGCGTTAGATTTAAATTTATTAATTGGTGAAGTTACAATACACTATATCCTGAGCGGCGATGGTAGTATCTGTTTTCATAGAATAATATACGGCCCATTGTGAACGAAGAGTAACTGTTAATTGTTTATATGTTGGAGGCGCGGCAATTAGCGGTACAGGTGGTGAATGGACCTTCCAGCATTCAGCGGTCTCGCATATTCATATTATCGTTCTTATTGTTTCTGCATTCCCTTTATTGGAACAATACAAGGTTTGTAATATAAATTTACATGTGTTCCTTTATGATTTGAATGATGCATCTGAGTGACTTGTATATTTTTTAACCCAATAGGAAATAAAATATAAATAATGCTGGTAGCCGTACGCAGTCAAGACGCCCGTAAAATAAGGTTTTTATCCCGTTATGTTTTTAAACCAATTATATTTAAATATTCGACAACCGATTTGACCCAATAGCGATCCGTTTTTTTTTTTAATTTATTTCGTGATATTCCTAACAGACAATATTCGTCTTTATAAAAAGTTTGAAATTTAAATGTTATATATGTACTTTGTAAAAATTTAACTAAGCTCGTCTGTTTTTTTTACATAAAAGTTCCTATACCAATCCTTTGCTTATATTGGTATAATAATTTTGTCAATCTCGAATTGTTTTGGAACACTTATTTTATTAATTATATTACGTATATAGAAGTATTTATTCATACTTTAATGTACACCATATAAAAATAGTATTAAAAAGTCTCAGAGCTAATTATTGTGTAGTGGAAAGAGACTTTTTTATGTACAAGGTTCTATTTAGATGAAGTGATGCAACAATTAACTTAGTGACTTAAATCTTCTACTGTATGATACTTAGGATATTGTCGGTATATTTACGAGGTAAGTTTTGAGGCTGTTCATTATGGGGCACATGGTATTGCGTTAGTATCATTTACCCGACATATTGAACGCGTACCGGTATTTTTTTAGAATTCTTTATAGTTTTTTCTTAGGATTGCCGCGTGGCCGCGTGCTCTAGACATGTGGTGTGCACGACCTGTGCTTCAGATCTAGCAACTGTTACTCTTTGTCACTTATGTCAAAATATACCAACTGTCAATTTTGTTTTTTTTTTTTTTTTTTCATTTGTGGTAGTCTTATTGTCTACCTCAAATCTAATACAAGGATTTTTTTTCTGGCGGTTCCTGAAATAAATTCTTTTCGATATATATAAATATATTTAATAATATATTTACTATAAAATTATTCTAAGAATGTTTTGTCCTGTTTGACGTCATCAACTTTAAAAATCGTCCACTGTGGCTGTATAGAATTATTATATAAATTATTATATTGTATTGACGTTTGGATCTTAGAAGTAAAATTATATCTCGTGTAATAGTAAAAATAAATATGTTTTTACAGACTATCAAGAATATTCGAAGTAGAAGAAAGTGTAATAACATAAACGCAAATATTTTCCAAACTCATAATACCTTCCCACTCTCGATATGATAAGATTATTTGTATGTTGTTTGTGAATAAAGTGCAACTGAATCGATACTTATAATCTTGATTTAGTTATTCAGAAAATCGTAAATTGTAAAGAACTCGTATAAACAATATTTCAGTGGTTTTACTAACATGTACAATTCAACGGATGGCTATAACATTATTTCAGTACACGTATCGCGAATAGATAATCTAACGCAGAAACGCTAAAACGCAGTTATTGTATGAAATATGGTCTATAATCTACACGTACAGCGGATGGTGGGCAACGCTCGTTTCGAAATGATACCTTTAAAAAAAGATTTTTATTGTTTCAACTATTTGCAAAAAAAAAAACAAAACAATAGTCCATTTACATTCCATCGTAGTTTAAAACGAATTCAGTCTAAAGTAATTTCTACTTAAGTTTCATTCAATACAATGCTTTTGTATATATTTCGTTTACTTTAAAATATTCATTCGAACTAAAAATAAAATTTCTGTATTTAAATATAAAGATATATTATTTCTTAACTTCGTTTGTTGCCATACATCGGCATTACTTCAGGGTGGACACTTGAAAAATAAGGAGTTTCATTGTTGGCCTTTGAATAAAGTAAATTTTCTTTTGAATGGTAAGGTTGTTTGTTGCCCTGGGAACATTGTCGCCTCTCGTTGCCCGTCGCTGGGTGCCAGTACATGCCGGGACAGAGCTATTCAAATGTCAGTGTGAAGTGTTCCCCCCGCGTCCCGCCGCACCCCGAACGGGTCTGTACGAATACTGAAATGTCACTCGCCACACGAAGCAATCAATTTCGTATTTGTATACTTTACCTCGATAGTGGTAGGAATAGATTTATTGAATATACGTTTTGTATTACTTGTAGACTGATTTATGTTTTGTTTTTATATGAAAAAAAAATATAGTTTAATATCTGAATCATTAATTTAAGTCAAAGAAATACAGATGAATTTGGTAATAAACTGAACGTAATTGTTACGTACAAGGTGGATTTGATTTAAAAGCACTGTAAACATAGATGTAAATTAGATCGTAGTACAAGTATTACGATGAACAAGCTCGAGCAGTGAGTGGATGTTAGGCAACACAACACAGCGCTATACGTAACCCTTGCCGCGCTGTCACCCGCCAAATGTCGGTCTAATTGTCTTGCGCAACGGTGACGTTCACGACACGACCCGTCTGTTTGTTTAATGTTTATTATCAGGAAATTGATGTAAGCATCGAACGAACCGTCTAACCTATTTGTTCTCCCTTTGCCTCATTAGACTTTATTTACTCTTACTTTATCGAGAACACGTTTTCTTCAATTTAAATTTCGAATTTAATTCGCAACACAGTAGCACAATTCCTACAAACTTGGGGAGCGATTAATCAACGTCTACGTCTTGAAATAGAGCCTTAAAACGTCTTAAAGAAAAGCTACACTGTTACTGGCAACCAATTGTCCCTTTAACCGGTCGGCCTCATTAGCATCAACCGATAGCTTCGACCTATACCTCGTCGGATTGATACATTGACGTTAAAGGTTTCTTTACCAAGGTTTCGTAATTAAGAATAGTTGGTTCGCTTGGTGTTGCTATACGCTTGGTAATGTTATTTATTATAATACCAACTTTAAGGGAAGGAGTTATCTTGCAACATCCATTCGTTTCCAATACAGATATGTTTGCAGTAAGTTCTAATCGTTCGGATTAAATAATCTGGAGAGTATTTATTGTATTTATTTTAATTCGATAAAAAGGAACAGTTCAAAGCCGTTAAAGATATAATAAAATTCAAGGCAGATAAGTTAGGTCCTTGCATTAAAGCAATCGCGAATCCACTATCGCTAGTTTAACGAGGCACGACTGTTTTTCGTAGTTCTGAATAATATTGAGGCTCAGCGTCGTTCGCTATCTGATAGAGATATATTCTTGTACTGTTAGCCGGTTACAAATGAACGTTGCGATTATGGATCGAGGATCTAACTCCTCGATAATTTGAATGTTCTCGCTGCGCCGGAGTCTGGCGATAGCCGTGATCGTATCCTTACCGCTTATGGCTGACTTTACTGCATTTTACTAGCGTTCCTTTAAATAATATTAACAGTATACTAAATTAAATCTATATTTTTGCTAATAAAAATTTATTGTTATGTAATATCCATAGATACGTATGTGAGTTTTCATCACTTTAATAAAGCAAGACGTGTATCATTGATACACGTCTTGCTTCTTTTTTTCATATAAATCTATCAACAGTAGCAAACATAAATATGTTGATGGCCATTTCTTGTAACGGTAACAAATTAATTTTGACACGAGGATCTCACCATCTGCGATCGGCAGTAATAAATAATTGTTTTTCAGTATCGTGCGGAGTCTAAGCCCGCCCGCCGCGATTGCGATGCGCGTTCGTCCGCTCAGGCCCGCTGTAGACTGCAGTCATGTGATACCGATCTCACGTTTACTGGTTAAATAGCGGATAAATTAGCTAACTGAGCTAAATTAGTACGGCTGGGTATTTTGCTTGAACTTGTTCCGTCGTCATTTAATTGTATATCTCGTTCGAAGTGATAAAAAATTGTAGACTGTACTAGAATGCATATTATATACATAAAATTCGCGGTACCTGTTATCATTGTAACATTTAATGTACCAAACATCATCAGTTCATCGACCTTATCATATAACTTATTAAAGTATTTACAAATACTTTGTAAACAGGTCTTTTGGAAAATTTTATTCATGCTTAATAGTCGTATTAGTTCCTTTTTGAGTTTGTCTATTAATTAATTTTATGTAATGTACAAATGTATTTAAAATCTAAAGTGGTTGATATAATTTATTTTCGATAACTTATTACAATAACATTATATTTTATTCGATAGCAGATTATTCGATAATATACGGGAAGAATTGAAATTTAAATGTCTTTTTGTTTTAAACGTTGCTAACCGTCATGAATGTGGTCCAATTTGCTTTTATCGAGTGTTAAATAAATACAATATACAACGTACGTTTATATAAAGTACAGTGTCCCTCGTGGGTTATGGATCCGACCCGTCCGCATGCCGTGTCCAGATCGGTATCGAACCAGACGTTGCTTCCATACCATAAGATAATTATTTCTCATGCACCATAAAATTTTATTGTCTGTCATTGATAATGCGAGGTATATTAATACGGTCCCTATGTTGTGTGTACCACTTTTGTACAGACAAGCTCCTTTGAAAGTTGAAACGGTTAAGATGTTATTGTATTAAATGTTGTCAATTAAATTCAAGTTTGAATTTTACGTATATTATAATACGATGTTTGTGTGATGTTTTTATATTTAAATTTAAGTACCCATTGATTTCTTACATACGCTAATTCGCCACCAACCTTCGGAACTAAGATTTTACGTCCCTTAGTTACCTTACACCTTGGTTACAATAGCTCACTTACTTTTCATACTTGAACACAACAATATTAAGTATGTATTTCCCTTTGGCGTTAGAGTGTTATCATCGAGTTAGTATAGATTTATTCACTCATGAAGGCGCGCCCCTCTACGCTAAATTGTCTTCATGCATTGGTATGAGTGACGCTCGTGCTAACAATATAGCTTAGAGTGAATGCATATAAGATTATTTTTATTAAAGCAAGCCGATAAAATTTAACGTGGTGGGGCGCGGCTTCGTAAACAAATCTCTAATATTAAATTCCATACAGGATGTTGTATCAATTTAATTGTATATTGTCGATGTTATTTGTATTGTGAAAAGTAGTACTGAGTATTTTGCTCGGTAGAATCGATAATCAATTTAATCCTTACAATGACGCTGCAGTATTAATTGCAAGCGAGTTCGGGAATAAAGTGTATTTTATTTCATACTTTGTCCTTTTATGACATCAATAACTGTCTCACAATTGTTTGCAACGACTAGACTTTTCTCGTGTCTGATAATTAGATTTTTTTTATAGAAAATAAATAAATGAATATATGCTTAAGAATACACCTGCGTGCTATTTTTATCGGATTAAAAAAAAAACGCATTCGTAGCTATTTTAAGCAAACTAAGGAGAGACGATAAAGCCGGAGCTTAATAGGTTGGCTTGTTTATTTTATGGGAAAACGCTACAAGACAATCGAAACATTTAGCGGGAGTTCGGACGGTTGCCTACTTATACCCTCTAGAATGCCGTGTTTCGACGCCCTTTGTGCATTTGTCGTGCGTTTGACTGGCTCGCTATAGCTGCTGCTCTTCGCGGAAGAGATCAATACCGGCGATTGCTAAAGACATGCCAACTCTCAGTTCAATCTTACACGAAATCACTTAATAATAATAATAAAATAATCTCTCTCCGATCATATACACTAGTATTAATAATACTAGCGGGATTCGCGGCTTTACTATAACAGCTAATATGAGAGTAATTAAATATATTTACTGGGTGATAGGACTTTGTACAAGTCCGTCTAGGGTACCACCCACTTACCAGATATTCTACCACCAAACAGCAATACTCAGTATCGTTGTTTTGCAGGTTGAAGGGCGCGTAAGCCAGTGTAACTACTGTAGTTACACTGGCTTACTGAATTGGCGGAGTCAGAAATAGTTAATATTCCTTATTTCCTTCTTTTATATATATAAAAGATTATATTATTTCATTTTAGCTTTAAGCATGTTAGAGAACATGGGCTATATTCTTTAAATTCTATCTATTCCTATCCCTATATCTCTTTTAATATACACATATTAAAGTAAAGTAGTTTTATTTAATTCGTTTAAATTCTAACACAATATATAAAGCAGTCGAGTGCTGGGCGTGGTTCTTTCACCAGTTCGGTTTACTTTAATTACTTATAAATTACCAAATGTAGCCCGCGGGAAAATTTTCGAATCAAAGTGGCGTTATCTTTTATCGTCCGATGATAACAGAACGAATTTTCTTCATTGGAAATTGATGATCGATCGTCGCAGTCTATGATTGATTCGTGTTGTATTATTCGTAGCTTTCATAAGAGTTCCTTCCTTCGGTTTACACAGTGCCGGCTTTCTCCCCTTCAGCCGCTATGATTGATTGCTACCGAACAAACTTCATATGTTTGGAAGATAATTTTGTATTTTCAGCCTTAAACAGATTAGGTACGTGTGAAAAGAAGCATCGCTTCACTTGAGTTCTCTCGGTACAATTTATCCGTTAAGGCTCATCGTGACTTTGCGTATTGATATATTTATTAAAGTATGCCCGTACATTTTTTGTAGAAATTACTTTGATAGTGAAGAAAAATAAAGTAACAGCTGGTAAATGTCCCATTGCTGGGCTAAGACCCCCTTCTCTCAAGACTCTCCTGTGAGAAGGTTTGGAGCTAAGAAGGTTTCTAACACGCTGATCCAATACGGTTCGGTAGATACACAAGTGGTAGAATTTCATCGGAATCAGACAGGTTTATAGGTACCTCACTTTTCCCTTCACCACTGAGTAAGAGATTAATTATAAACACAAATTAACCACATAGAAGTTCAGTGGTGCTTACCAAAATCAAAATCAAAATATTCTTTATAAAAGGAGTCTCACAAAAGCATATGAATCGTCATGGTACAGTGTCGAATTAAATGTGTTGAACCCGCAATCATTGGATGCACGCGTTCTGGACTATGATGGTTCTCACTGGGCCATGTGGGCTCTTATTTTGATAGCAGTAATATTTAATCGATGAATATATTATAGAGTTTATATATACGGCCTATTTTAATAGTGACCGTTTATTAATTCAACTGTAATATAATATAAGTTGATTTTAGATAAGATTCGTCAGCAGTAATAAACATGACAGACACTATAAACATTCAATATCAAATAACATTTTATTAGATTGTACTTTAAAGTTTACAGCTGTTATCAAAATGTTTCGTTATTAATTAAATAACTAGTGTAAGTAACATAATAAAGATCGCGATACAGAAGTAAATTATTTTGTGCACGCGAATTTAGAAAGTAATGTTATGTACAGTAATGTTGGGTTTAGTCTGTATTGCTTTAAGATTTTTTATTGGTGGCAAATTACAACTGATAATATACGTATATATTTGTATTAATTTACATTTATTTGTGGGCGTTAATTATATACAAATATAATTTAATACATAGAAGTTCAAATCATGACCACGTGGAATGATCGCGAGAATACTAGCAGCATTTCCCCGTTGCATCGCAATTCTGTTTCTCCGTGTAAACAATAAACCTGTTCTCCTATCACCAGTGGAAGCAGTAAGCTGTAGAGTTATACTTTTAATATACTAATAAGATTATTAGTTATTATCGACTGACCAATTTTTAATGTGCTGATGAAATATTAATAATGTTCTCCTGACTGAATTTTGACCCACGACCAATTTAAAAGCCTATCTAACTGTGCAGAAGATAGCAGTTCTAGCGCGTATACATAGAGGTACTCTTTCAATTTCGACACTGTCATAGATGGGATTGCTACACGACCGGATAGAGTTTAAGCGCAGCACCAAAGATATTACGTGCCGATCCGAAACGCAAGAGAGTTTGTCAAACTAATGTCAGTGTGAACTTCCAAATACCGGACTGCTACTTAAGAATTCCATTATTGACCACTTTCTGAGATTATCAATTTACAGTGTTAACACAGAAATTGCCAAATAATTCAGTTGTATCAAATATAGTCACGGACTTAACTAATACCCAACCGACCAATTCGACTTTTCGGATGTTAATATAACAAGTTGTATGGGATAAATATACAACTTACTTCACCCTGAAAAATAGATCTTTCAAAATTATGAAATCAGGATTAGGTAGATTAGCAAAAATATCAAATAATAATTTATTTTACTATGACCTCTTCATAGTAAACGGACGAAACGAAAATAGGACGAGCGAATGGGATACCTAAAGGTCGACCACAGCTCGTAGACATTGGCGGTGTGTGAACAGGTCACTTGTGAAACAGTAGTATGATTTTTAGTACATTTCATGTTAAATATTAATTAATTATTATATAAATATATATAAATATTTCATGTTAAATGTTAACCTAGCCTTTAAATTTACTACTGAACCCGTAATGCTTTATAGCAAGCTATACAGTTAGTCGGTGCTATGTCTCTGATTAATTATTTGATATTTACTGTATCTTGATACAGTTAAATACGTAGTTTTGTAGAGATCTTGAACTATATAAATCATATTTCCATATAATACTAAAGAATAATTTTAAAGCGTAAATAATTCAAATCATAAACGAAATATATTTTATTCCAGTGTTAACATAACAATATTTAAATATAATACAATTGATATTATAGTCAGTACAATAGTTGATTAATTGATTTCGCTATCAAAGTACCAAACGAACTGAGCGAACCTAATCTATTCACACAACCCTTTAACCCTACTTACAATTATAATTCATTGGGCTTGTTGATTTTCTTACATTTTAATAAATATAGTCAATTCAAAATATTTTTGTTATTTTTACATCGCTAACACAAGTAAGGCAGTTTTAAACTTTACGTTTTTTCGTCATCTGAAAGTCCGATAAAATTAAATTATATGACTTCTGTTGCCTTATAGAAAGTGTGTCTTCTTTTCTAAGGTGCATGACATCATAAACGTAATTACTTTGCATGTTCGTGCAATATTGTGTTCCGTTATACACACCGTACCCATTGTTAAGACATGAAGTTAATTTGAGTCATTCAATGTCATAGAATGGTATTCGTAATGACTTCCCATGGCTGAGCTGGCGAATCTAGAGCAATCGGTGACAAATAGAGCGCGTTCAAACTTAATGCGAGCAATTTAACTATAAGGACCAGTGTAATTTGAACTAGAGTGTAGAAGTTTGTTCATAAAATAGTGCTGACATAAAAAAAAAGTTCGAAGTATTAAAATTTAAAATCTTTTTTAAAAATTTCGCAGCCGGTAATCTTAAACTTAAAACTTAAGAATATATATTTTATTAACTGTCTTGTGAGCCGAGATCGCCCAGTGGTTAGAGCGCGTGCATCTTAATCGATGATATCGGGTTCAAATCTAGGAAAGTACCACTGAATTTTCATGTGCTTAATTTTTGTTTATAATTCATCTAGTGCTTGGCGGTGAAGGAAAACATCGTGATGAAACCTGCATGTGAAATTCTGCCTCATGTGTATTCCACCAACCCGCATTGGAGCAGCGTGGTGGAATATGCTCCAAACCTTCTCCACAATGGAAGCGGTGGCCTTAGCCCAGCAGTGGGAAGTTTAACGGCTGATAATGTAAATGTGAAATGTAATGTAACTGTCTAGAATAAAAAGAAGAAATTTATACAAAAAATATTTAGAATAAGTGTCGCGACTTTGCTCGCGTTTTCGGAGTTTCGTCGGGAATTAGGTATAAAAAAGTAGCCTAAGTCAATCCTTGAAGATCAAGATTGCTTTATAGCAAATTTTATCAAATTCGGTTCAGAGACAGATGTTATTGCTATTTATGAGCTTAACATAACTAAATAATATATTTTAATTTAATAATAAATTAAATGCATTTTTTTTGTAAGGCTTAACTGAAAGAACCAATAAATTAGGATACATGAAACTTTTATCAATTTCAATCTTAAATATTATAAGCAAAACCGTCGGCAGAATTTGTCGTGTATTCTATAACTGGTATAAGGTTTTGTATTTTTTTTTGGAACAAAAAATCTATTCTCCTCATTTATTGATATAGAAAAAGTAACTTCGCGTCGGAGTTTCACTCGCTTTGAATTTCAACTATTTTAGTTCTTGTAATTCTCTATCCCATCAAAAACATAAATGTAAAAATGAGAGCCAAGTTAAATATTATGATATATACCTTGGTTGTTGTCTTCAACGACAAAAGAAGTGAGATCTAAATTTGTGCCAAGTTAAATAGTCCTTTCTGAAATTTATTTATAACTACATAAAATATCATTTCTTCTTATAACTTGGGGTAATATATTGTTGCCTAAGGTCTGACTTGGCTAGTTCTTATATGTTTATAAACACAAATTGTAGTTTGTGTTTAGAATAACAAATTATAACTCAGAACATCTAAGAAGAATGGGGGACAGCTCAGTATTGCTTAGTTAGTATTAACGTACATTAAGAGCTGCGATGGTCCAGTCACTAGAAAACATTAATCTTAACCAGATATTGCGAGTTCATATCCAGACAAGTACCATTGAATATTTGCGTGCTTAATTTGTGTTTATAATTCATTTGTAACAGGCTTAGAACTTACGAAGGCTATAATATAATTTGTATATGAGAACTAGCCAAGTCAGACTTTAGGCAACAATATATTACCCCAAGTTATAAGAAGAAATGATATTTTATGTAGTTATAAATAAATTTCAGAAAGGACTATTTAACTTGGCACAAATTTAGATCTCACTTCTTTTGTCGTTGAAGACAACAACCAAGGTATATATCATAATATTTAACTTGGCTCTCATTTTTACATTTATGTTTTTGATGGGATATCACTACTTTTTGTATATAAATTATTAGTAGGTACTTATTAATAACAAAATTAATACCAAATGGTTTTTGTTAAGCTATTCTATTTTCTTATGTTTACGGGGTATAATTGTCATTTTTTTGATACGTTCTTATTTTTCTTGTAGGTACCTCTTAAATGTTCGAGTGAATTGCCCATTCAGTGTCCGGATATTTTTTACGCGTTTTCTGTTTATACTTAATTTGCCCAAGTAGGGGTGGTATAATGTGCGCAGACGGTTGTACTCTACAATAGAGCTCTCTTGTGTCTTGATTTGACTTGGACCTAAATTGATAAGATGTACTCCATCTAAGTTTTTAACTCTAGAGAGGCCAACGTAAGCCTGCTTTTTACTTAATATAGAGGAGCCTATGTCGAAAAGAGCACCGTCAAGGCGAAGGCCTTGTGATTTGTGTATAGTAGTAGAATATTCTAAGCAAATAGAGAATTGTTTCTTTTGAACATATCTGTACATTACTTAATATCTGTAACTTGGTTTGGCTTCTAGTTCGCAAATTAAATTATGTTTAAATTGAATTGTTATTTTACGTGCACTATTGCTGTTGTCGACGTCCTCAATGTACTTTCTCTATTTTTCCATTGGACCCATTCACCAGTCCTTTGCTGACATCAGCATGCTCGCTCGATACTGTTCTTCCAAGCAATAAGGATCCCCGTTTGTAGCGCTAGAGTACAAACTTAAGTCATTCCTGTTACGATATACATACTCTACTACAGTCTCACGAAACCTATTTTATTGTTGTATACTAGTATAGTCAAACAAAAAAATATGCAGTCGAATAGACTAGGCAGCTTCCATCGGAAGGCATTGAAATAATTCTTATGAGCGCGGTTGCCACTCGCTCAGACACGTCCGCGTTAAGGTTTAATCACAACGCTTCTAAACCGCTGCTTCGGCGTCACGTCGCGCGCCGTGTACCGAAATGCCTATTTTTTTTTTTTTTTTTAAGTATATATATAGATTTTGCACCATTGATGTGCGCTAAATGCTAGTTAATAACGTAATAAATACCAAAGTCGGCTATACTAATAAGTAATAAAACGGAAATATTTGGATTTAAAAAACTTAAGGGTGGTATTCAACTTGTTATATATTCACGTGAAGACCTTAAAATCCATTTTGAGACCGGCTGTCATAAGTTTTGATTGCTGGTTCTTACATCATTTTTTTATTACAGTTATTACAGGAACTAAGTATATAAGTGTTTCTATAGACCCAATAAAATGAAAAATTATAATAAAATGATAAAAAATTACCAGTTTCAGATTTTTTCCTTCATATTGGCCTAATTATCTACCTGCATGCCAAATTTCAAGTTTCTAGGTCACCTGGAAGTAGGTTATAGTTTTGATCTATAGGTCAGTCAGTGATAAAAATGTCGATTTTTAGACGTTAATATCTAAATAACCATTTGAGATGCGTTTATGAAATTCGGAACACATATGTATCTTGCGAGTCTCAATATATGAGTCAAATTTGACACATTTATGTCAAATAGTTTTTGAGTTATGAGGAGGTCAAAAGTGGCTCCAAATGGTTCGTGTAATATTACACACGGTGCTGCACGCCAGTTCTGTTACTAGAACTTGGCTGACACGCTACCGCGTGTCTAGATTATTCTTTATTATTTATTCGTATGTGAAACTTATAAAATTCGCTGCGATTATATAGTTGTATACTTATATGAGTTCGAACTATACAAACTTGACTTTGAATTTGCAATATTAAAATAGTACTTCCTGAGTATCATTTAAGTACTAAATGAGTTATTTTTTTATTAGTAAACAGAGTAATGGAACCGCATTTAAATGGTACACTGCTGACCTCCTTTCCTTGAAAATGTTAGAGTTCTTGTATGGCAATCTTTTCTTGGACACATTCAGGTATCCCTCGTTATTAAAAACGAGTCGTGCTAGTCCAGATTATGGAAGAACTTAACTATCTGTCGAATATATTATTCTAACTGTTATGTAATAGTGTCGTCTTAATCCGGCGTTAGTCATATGCAAATCTATTTATAATAGTTTTACCAAAATATGTATAATAATATAATATTTACACAAAATTGCGTTATGATTGCGCCGGTGTCATTCTATGATGGACATAATTGGCTCATTATTTGGTTCCGCTGAGTCATTCAAAGTTAGATGAAACCGAGTTGCTATTTAGGTTGAACCGTGACTTGATTTGCATGTAGGGCGGCCCGACTCGGTTCACAAATGGAGTGGTTTATGTATCTATTCACTGTTCCTATGTGAACTCCTTCGGCGAGCGAACCAGATTTTCCACTCGTTAAACGTCTCAAATGCTGCCCATCAGAATCAATAGACGTTGCTATTTATATTATTCTAAATTCAATCTTTATATCGGTAATTGTAAGTAAATAAACTCGTCGTTTGTCTGTGTTTGAATATCCATGGAGACGTACAGCTGACAGTCGCATTGTAGCTAGATAGCATTATGTAATAGACAATTTCACGCACAAAAAGCAATTTAAATTGCAAAGGTGAAGTCAGGGTGACGTTTCTATTATAGGTGGTGACTAAGCGAACTTTGCGAGGCAAGACCAGACCAGCCCGGCCCTAAGATGGTGCGAAGTGATTCCGTACGTCAAAATATTCGATTGACAGCGATACATTAGAGACTATCTGACGATCGCACAGCGTCGGTGCTGCCGGCGTAGAAGTTGTAATTTTTCAGTGTCAGTGCGGATACTAGACGTCCAATCCACGGTTTTAGAATAGTAACACGAATTTGCCGTTCTCGTTTAATGGCAGACTGTTATGTAATAAGTTTCGCGCTATTCCGACACTTGCTATAAAAGGTATATTTATTGTTTCACGTTTTGTTATAATTTATTATGATGTTGTAATTTGTTTTCATTGTATACCATTAATAGTTATATCTACAAAAATAAATAATTTTGAAATGACTGTTAATGACTATTGAGGCTGATGACAATTAAGAATTTTGTTATTGCATGTTTAAACTCGGGTGAAACCGCAAGACAGGACCAGTACTATAATATATCTGATGTTTTAATTATCCCATGAGTAAATAATAAATTACTGTATTGTTTTGAAGTATTTTTTTTTAAATAATAATTTTATACTTTCTAGAAGCAAAGTTCATAATACATTATACACGCTAGAAATAAATGGAGTCTCCATAAGTCATGTCATCTCGTATCCAATTATAAAATTTGTAAGCGCGTCACTTAAGTAGTAAGTTGATGTCGTTTGTTCTGGTAACTGTCATGACTAAGGAATGTATTATTGCTTATCAGCGTGGATATGATACTATAAAGCTAACACTCCATCTAAAACTTTGCGAACACTATGCCGTGATAAAATCATCGCACCATACTAGAAGTTTTTTTTCCTAATATTATGAGTATTAGTTTAAGCTGTATTCAAGTATTGTATGTATTACAAATATATCTAATATGACGCATTTGTGTGTATGATATCGAACAAGGAATCTCATAAATTTGATAAACTATAACCTGGATATAAAAAAACGCGAGACATTATCTATATTAACACTATAAAATAACTCTGTCTGTTAGTTTGTTACGCTGTCACAACTAAACCACTGAACCGATTTTGATGATATTTGGTATGAGCGAGCTTGTACCCCAAGGAAGAAAATAAGCGTTATATAATTTTACACTAGACGACTAACGATTACAAGCGAAACAGCGGGCGACATCTAGTTACATACATCAATTACATTAGCAGCCTGTAAATTTCCCACTGCTGGGCTAAGGCCTCCTCTCCCTTGAGGAAAAGGTTTGGAGCATATTCCACCACGCTGCTTCAATCCTGGTTAGTGGAATACACATGTGGCAGAATATCGTTGAAATTATACAGATGCAGGTTTCCTCACCAATGTTTTCGATGTTTTCTTTCACCGCCGAGCACGAGATGAATTATAAATATAAATGAGAATAACACAACTATGTATATTTTATATAAATATTAAGAACAAGCTACTATTTATGAAGATTTATAAGATAATATATAAGGAAATTAATGGCTCACAAAATTTTTAAAAGCAAACATTACATAGAATAAGTTTGTTAAGTGCCTACAAATCTTTTGATTTTTTTTGCAATGAACAATGGAAGTACCATTCATGTTTATAATACCTATGGTTCGTTACAATGAATATGAGAACTAAATAGCTTTATATTTATAAAGTGTCTGTGGATGGTAGACCTAAAACTCGATATAATCGTATTAGGTACGCTGTCGCTCACTAGCCTAAGTACTAATTGCCTCAGCTATGTGCTATGGGGAGTAGTTTTATGCCTGAGGAAATAAATTTTTGTACCTTCATTTGTTATTCGCGATTTTTCACATCGATGTTTTATTTATAAAAGTAAGACACTTTGAAACGTATAATATAATTTACTACTATCATTCTCGACATTGTTTTAATCAAAGTATCCCAAAAAAATTATTTGGTATTATATTGATATTAAGAACGACAAGATTCTTTTATTAAACAGTAAATTAATTTGTAGTATAATATGAATTATTGACTAATTAAATTTTGAACAAGCTATACCATCCGTCAAAAAACGTTTTTTTTTTAAAGTTTTGTTTGAATTTTTAATTTCTAAACTGAAAAGTATAATTTGATTCAAACGTATAATTCCCCGGTAATATAACGTCGGTCTCGTTACTCGGTACAAGTTACGATAGCGAAGGAAACAATGTGCACGAGCTTTGTTACTCACGCGCATAAACCGATGTTGAAAATGAAATTGAATTTGGTTCTGGTTGACATTTACTTGCGCGCGCAACATGTTTCATCGGTCTGCGTTCCCTTTCACTCTTATATCGTATCAATAGAATCTATATCGCGATGAAAAGAGACGTAATGACTTAAGTTGATTCCTATAGATCCGGGGTTCGTTCGTGCTATGTAAATTTAAGACCTTTTATTTTCTTATAGGTAGAATGTTATAATGGAATTGTGGAACGATGTTTGTATTGCAAATGCTTCTGCCGGCGCACGCGTGCGTTCTTTGTAAATGCTATCAAAACTGTCGATTTAATATCGACTTTTACTGTTCAATTTACGTAGAAATCTTTTAAGTTCAATGTAATGTTTTTGATGTTGTTTTATGAATTGTATTTATAATAACTATCGAATGAGTAACTATTATATTATTTTTGTAATTTATACTTTTGATTAATGTTTGTCTTTAGTGTCACTATTAGAAAATAAATAGAATGATCCATACAAAGGCATACAGATGTAACAATAAACAACATTTCTCATTTATAAGCAATAAATACTGTGTTTAAAATAACCCGTGAAACTCATATAATATCTGCATCAAATAATTAAATTCTGTTCATTCATTTGCATGCAATGCAGTGTTCTTCAAAGTGCAACCAGTTAGTTAAATTTGGGATTCATTTTCTGCATTCGAAGCAAATATGCGGAATCTGTGTGTGATTGGATCTGCAAAATGTTAATCTTCATTCCAGTTTGTATTCTCATACCAACATTACTTTAGTGTACATCGATATGCATATAAAACTTTTACTAATTACATTAAAGACCGAAAAAGGTTTACGATGAGGAGTTTTCTACATTTTAAATTTATTAGTTTTGATGTAGTTTTATGGTATAATGCAACAAAACCGCAAGACGAGACTTAGGTCAACGGGTTTGTTCTGTGTAGGCATCAATTGATTAAGGCGCATAATCAGGTCTGTAGTTTGGCAGAGCCTGCTCTCTGAATTTACGATGTGCCTGACCGACGCTTATCGCATGCGAATGATCAGCCCAAGGCGCACGGACTGCTCTGCTCACATATTTTATTTTATTCGCGCTACTGTGATGTAATGAGCTGATAAATGGAAGAAAACCACCAATTAGTGTCGATGAATTTATTGTTTCGACTTAAAACGTAGGAGGGCCATGTTGGTGCTTAATCTTGAATTGCATTTTTAAATTTGTTGCCGTCAGATTTAAATCGACAATTAGATGATGGTAATTACACGGAATGACAATAATTGTGGAGTGAAATTATTTGTTCATTTTTCATTCGTTCATAACGATTTAAATAAAGTACCTTATTTTTTACTTAATTGTTTTTGTTCCATTTATAAGGAGATTAAATATGGCAAGACATAAATAAGATAGTCAACGTAATATAAGCAATCAATATGATGTAAATACATTTATATTTTATTGTACCTTTACCGTAGCGTATCTGCATTGCATTACACGAACCAAATATCTCAATAATATAACACAATTTAAAAAGAGATTGTAGATTTAAATCCATGTAAGCGTATTAATCATGCTGACCGTTAAAGGAAAACTTTGTATGGAAACATGTAAGCTTTGGTTGAAATTTTGAAATGTAACAAACCCATTATGGAATCGTCTAGTATATTACGTACTCTAGTCTCTTCGTTTGAGACTTACATTGACATATACATATATGGTCGTATAAAGTAAATGTTAATCATATTGGATTAATGAATAAACTATATCACTCAAAAATATCTAATATTTTCTACATGGTCATTAAAAAAATATTTGATGTTGCTATTCTTAAAAATTCTCTAGCCAATAAAAATGATACTTTACTTAACTAGGCTAAGACAAGTTTTGAATCGTCATTTCAACAGGAAAAATAAATTTAAAGGTAAGCACTGCGGCTTGGTATGTGTCCAGAATAATTGCTCGACAATTATATATAACTTATTTAGGTACTTTTTCAGAATATTAATTAAGGTCAGAAGTCGACGATAATAAACTCATAGCTTAAAAAATATTTTAAGCAAAAATATATATTACATTAATATAAATTTAATATATAAAGATAATAATGATGTCACGTGAAAACCGCACACCAAATATTCGAAATAATTAATGAGAGGTTCGGTCCACTTGGTGGTTGTGAGTGCGTGATGTTGTTGATACATCTCGGCTTATAAAAGCTCTTAAACTCACGCGCTAAATACGCTTTACTTGTTTAAGTACTACTGATGAAAGATACTATTCTTTATAAGTTTAGTTAAGCATATTGATTTGGTGCAAGATTGTCCAATCGATATTTAGATATCAGAGAATAATATTTTTACTATACATTAGATTAAAATTAAATAATTTTTTGTATGTAATTCTTTAATTCTGCCACTTACATAAGTGCTGTCGTATAATGAGCTTCAAGACTTCTTCTTAATAGGACAGGAGGCTGTGCTCCTGAATGTTACACAGCCTGCTAAGTATGTTTTATTAAGAAGAAGGTTGTCACTTTAAGATTCCTATGTTTATTTATAATTATTTGTTAGTCAAATAATATATATACGGTAGATTAATCGAACTGTATGCTGGTTTTCATCTATTCCAACTTATAACCGAAACTGACAGTCGCTTGCGTAATATTGAAACTCGATAGAAATCTTTGTTTATAGATTTTAGCATCAAAAATTATTTCTATATGTCCGTATTTGTCAGTCAGGAATACACATACGTACACTAAAACTATAATAATACCATTTTTTATGGTAATTAAAAAATAATCGGAATATGTTTGTTATATTTCATGTTAAAATTGTACTGTATAATAAGTTTCGACCTAAACACCTAATCTAAAGTACATCATAGAGTTTTAATTCGCTTGTGGTGCATAATGAGAGATGTCTAAACAGAAGAGCCTTTATTAGATCTTACGTACTTGTGAGTATGCTAATTTACAGCATGCTCTTAGTCTGTGCAAACTTGCTGATGAAAGCAGAGATGTAAATTAAACTTCAGTTATTATTATAGGGTATAGTATATAAATAGTAAAAAATAATAGAAGTAGTATTATAAAGAAGCATGCTCTTTCTCAGAAGTAGCATAGCTCATGTGCTACTGCATTATGTTATTCGTACTTAATTGAATTATTTGTAATTTTATTTTTATAATACGCTTTTGAAAGTGTATTTTACAATATTAAATCGAATTCTTTTTCCATGTCACGCAACTGCGTACCTCATTGATCAGAATCATCCATAATTAAATTCTCATGCTTCTCTTTTATACAACAATTTATTTATTCGCTGTCTGTGGTACTTGAATTAATTAAGATTGATACTACGGAGTTTTAAATATCACTGAGGTTGTTTATTTAAAAATTTTTTTTTTTTATTTATGGCAATAAATTGGCTTTCGAAAAGTGTCAATGATAAAATTTTATAGGAGCAGACGTGTTTTTTGTATTATAAACGTAACAAAAGATTTCAACGAGCGCATTTTTTTTTTGTTCTCTATGCGTAGCATTGCAATATTTTTCCTTCAGAGTCGTACGCCTGCATATAAAATTAATTAAAAAATCTGTACAGCTTTAAGAATGGAATTTCGGATGGCCGAATGTGCTATAATCTATCAAGTGACGGTTTTTAAGACTGTTCTATCAAATTATCGTGGAAATGCTATGTGTTTTATCGTAGCAGGACCTGTTTGAGGTTGTTACGTCAGTGTCTCATATACTGTCCTACTTCTAAATTATTATTTTTTTTAAATGTAAAATATAATAATTGAAAATCAATAAGTGCTGAAACGCGATATTATTAACAATCTATATAAGTAATTTTAATCGAATGAATTATTAAAATTTAAATATTTGTAACGCGACAGTAATATATGCATTTTTATGAAGGTTTGAAGGAAATTGAACTGTCTCGGTAATCTGTTTATCTTTAAAGACTAACTATGTAAGACGTAAGAGGCGCGATTGAGTTAGCTCGCGATTATCCACACTAAGTTACTTAGGCTCAGCCTATCCGACGAAGCTTCTAGATTAGTGCATTAAATATTCCACCGTTGAGATAAAACTGACAGTCTATTCAAGGGGTGAAACAATATGTTTATCCGATAAAGAGATTAATACCGCATGTTTTTTAAACATTGTGGATAAACTAACATTTTCATATAAAATTGCAATATTGCACGACTCTCGATGGACCAATGGTTAGAATTTGAAGACAAAGTATGGATCGTGGGTTCGTATCCAGACGAGATGTTAATGAAGAAAAAATCATATGAATATTTGCGTGTGGTGCACAACTGCCACAAGTAAATTCTGTCACATGTCAATCCAACACGCAATGGAAGGGAGGACACTAAGGCAAATGTCGTAATCTTTTTTGTCCGTGATGTATTTTGAAGACTAGTTTTTATTCATTCATTAATTCAAAGCATTTGTTAAAAAAACATTAATAAGAAAACATATTATTCAATACAAGGTTATATAGATGATAAAAAAGCGTGGAGCTAATAATTGTTGACTTCCAGGCAGGATGTATTGTATACATATATAATTGTATTTAACTAACATAACTTTGTGTTTTAAATGTTGGTAAAGAGTAAATACTGAGTTACTTCTCGGTAGAATCTACATTCCGAACCGGTGGTAGCGTCACTTAAAATAGTTTGTAAATTGACGATTCAAAAGTGCTTGTAAAAGTGTACTTGAATAAAGTATATTTGATTCATTGATATGAGTTGCATGACCCAAATTATCATTATTCATAACATAAATTCTTATTGAGTAACGTGAGGAACCTCTTTTCGGTAACTTTGTTACATTTATACATGGGGGTATAGAGGGCAATTATGGTAATTTACTTCTTTAAATATTTAAAGTGCTGACTTCCTTAGATTGATAAAGGGCTGTAATTGTAACACTGGCGGCCATTTTGACCGCGGGTGGGGTCAAAGCGACCCCGCCTTACATTTCCGCCACAGGATAATTAAATAGTACCCCACCATGCGGCTTCCCCTCCAGTAATGCAATTCGCTGTACATCTGTTTGGTTTTTTTTTTCGAAATCTTTTAGCAATTCAATGCGGCCAATGTGACAGCGGTTAGTTTTGGTTTTTTAATTGGTTCTTATTTTCGATATTTGAAACGAAAGTGATTAAAATATTTATTAAATATACGCTGAGTTTATGTTTAATATAGTGTATCTACTTGTATTTAATGCAACTGACACGCACGTTGCACATTTATATGGCTATATTGTGGTAAGCTGTACCCTCGAATACACATATACACAAAATACATGCTATAGCAAATGTGTCATGACTCATGACGATCGAAGTCATATGCTTATGTCGGTAAAGTTCTTATTCGTCAAGTGAAACTTGCGACAAAGAACTTTGTTTCAACAAACAAAAAAGAAGAATTTGATGTCTCGTTATGTATTACGTTTATTTTATAAATGTAATTAGCTCTTTATCGGACAAACCGGGCTAGATCTCTTACATACCGATATACACATCTATTTTTGCTATGTCAAATTGAAATACTACTCAACTAATATACATTCAACTTATATCAGAACGTGTAGTGCGTTTTAGAAAAGGGTTTAGTAATATTATATTATTATGTAACTAGTTCCGCTGAAGTGCGTTCGACCACTTTGAATTTAGACTATTCACGTGACTTGTGTGAATTTAATTTTTTTGTTATTGATTGAAATACGTTTAATTTGAGAGAACTTAAATTCGCAACGGTCATGTTATATCTCGAGCCGAGATGGCCCAGTGGTTAGAACGCGTGCATCTTAACCGATGATTTCGGGTTCAAACCCAGGCAGGCACCATTGAATTTTCATGTGCTTAATTTGTGTTTATAATTCATCTCGTGCTCGGCGGTGAAGGAAAACATCGTGAGGAAACCTGCATGTGTCTAATTTCAACGAAATTCTGCCACATGTGTATTCCGCCAACCCGCATTGGAGCAGCGTGGTGGAATATGCTCCAAACCTTCTCCTCAAAGGGAGCAGAGGCCTTTAGCCCAGCAGTGGGAAAATTTACAGGCTGCTAATGCTAATATGTTATATCTCATGAAAAGATCTTATGAAATATTTTAGCTTTGTAAGACGGAAAGCGTATTCGAGTTTCAATTTTCAAAGTCTGTAAAAGCGACTCAGATGCCGAAATAGCGAAACTTCATTCAAGCCGCCTCCGCTTGTGATGGCTTCGTTCGCGAAGGCATCACGCTTTATTATTATTCAGGTTATTCATAATGTTCGCTATCCAATTGTTATTTTATATTCACGCGTGCCCGTTTAAGGTACTATGAATTTCACTTATCTTTTGTTAGATACATCAGAATATGTACTGCTATTTGAAAGTTAGCGTTAAAAAACGTACACTATTAAATATTTTGGCATTTTATCTGTGTAATAAATTAAATAAATATAATACATAATGAGACTATAGTTCTATAGCGTTAATTGGAACAAAGTTCCATGTCACAAGTATCACTTGTAGAATGAGAACTATACCGAAATAAGTAAAAGACTTCGATCGTCATGACACATTTACTTTAGCATTTATTTAGTGTTTATATATTTACAAGCGTATAGGTTATAGCAATGACTGCAATATACAGCGATTTACGTGCAACAGGCGCGTCAGTAGCAAGTGTACTTTATAAAAATTATTATTAATAAGATGCTTATTTTCGTAACTGTTTTTTGAATATAGCAATTACATTATTGAAATCAATCAATTTTGAAACAACTACCACCTTGGTCGAGTAGTGTGTACACCGGTTTTCATGGGTACGCCGCTCTGAGGTCCTGGGTTCGATTCCCGGCCGAGTCGATGTAGAATATGTCCATTAGTTTTCTATGTTGTTTGGGTCTGGGTGTTTGTGGTACCGTCGTTACTTCTTATTTTCCATTACACAAGTGCTTTAGCTACTTACATTGGGATCAGAGTAATCAATTAATTCCTCTTAACCTTTGTTAATTTAAATTGAACTTTTCGAGTTTATGCTTTGAATAGATTTGACAGTAACCGCAAGCCAGTAACCAGCTTGAAGCAATATTCTTTGGGATTGCTTCCGATAGTGAGTTGATTTTCCGACACCATATGAGAGGTTTAAACGCTCATGTGTTAGGTTGATGGATGCATCTAACAAAGAAATTCCTCAGTCGGCCTTACTACACCATGTGTTTAGATGAGGTTGCTTTATTTTACTTTATCGTTGGCTTTTGGCGAATGTATTACTTTATAGTACTAAATGACTTATTTATTTATTTATATTACATAATAGTTATCAGTGTGAACCCAATGCAAAAAGAATCATCTAAATCGGTCATAAACAAAAAAGTTGTTCCCGAACATATTGAACTGAGTGGCTACCACCTCCTTTTTGGAAATCGGTAGTTTCCAGTTATTTTTATCAATAATACATTTTGTTTAATGAAGTTCATTAATATTCAAATCGTCCGGCATTTTATATTCGCACGTGCTCCCATTTTAAAGCAAATTGAACTGCGGATTGGCTTGCGGGTAACATCTCATTTGACGCGGCAACGATTCCAATTGTCTCGCCTCGGGTTTGCCTATTGTCTGAGTTATCAACGCTATATAAATACACACGGCAGTCCGTCTCTAACAAGGATTGAAGTTATTAGTATTGTCTTGAATAGAGGGAATCTTATTCTTGTTTTGAATAACGTGGTTATTTTATTTAATGATGTGTTGCTATTATTACGAAAAGGCGTTTTTAATTTAGAGATTATGGTAAGATATAATTGTGTCGCATACTTCGATGCCGTTTGAAATCATATTCGATTATTCTTTTAATGTACTGAATATTTAAAATCTTATCAGTATTTGTTGACGTAACAGTATTCTGCGAGAAGACACTAGAAATTCACCGTACAACACCAACATGAAATGTCAAAATGTTATATGCGAAATTGACTGTAATAATAAAGGAAACACGTATTAAAATGGCGTATCACCGTAAGTCGGTTGACAACATTTCATGAGTAAGCTACGAGGTAAATTCTTACTGAATCGCACTGCAAGACCGATATTGCCCAGAGAATAAACAAAAATTGGGAAAAACTCCATGGAGTTTTCATATGCTTTATTTACGCTTAAATGTTATCTCGTGCACGACATTAAAGAAAAATGTTTACTTATCAGTCGAAATTCTAGCACACTGGTGTAGATATGGAGTAATAAGTAAGATTAAAACCTTCTCCTTATAAAGAGAGGACCTTCATACACGGCGCGTGATTATGTAGTAAGTTTGTATGAATGTTAGCAATTACCAAATTACATATATTAAAATTGTTCTATAGGCAACGCAGTTTACCAACAATCTCCAATACGTTAGACAATGTGATGGCGAGTTTCTGTTAAGCGTTTCCAATGGGATGGGCTGTCGGGTACTCGGTTCTATTTATATCGAATAAATAGTAACACGAATTGATTGTACTAAGAACGTTAATTAATTCTCTCACATAATTAATCCATTGTTAAAATTAAACGAACTTCACGTATAGAAAAATGTCCGTTTGAACGTCGACACCATTCCACCGGCTAAATGAGAATGAATAATAATATTATAGTCGAATGGATAGCGGATTATTTTGGTTCCGTCTGTTAATTCGGTGACAGCACAATGAGTTACACGCGGTATGTTAACGTCTGTCATCCTCTCCGGAGCCATTCATTGGTTAATTATTAAAGTAACTGTTAAATATATTAAATTAAGTTTATTTAATGAAATAAATAATTATTGATTTTATAAAGTTATTTTAAAATTAGTTGTTTTTATATCGTGACGGTTTCTTCTACTGTTTTGACAATTGGTTAAGAGATGACTTTTGTTTTGTAATATAGGTATATGGCTGACAGATGGGTCATCTCTAAGTGGTCACTAGTGCTCATAGACACTGGGCCCGTAAGAAATTTCATCTATTCTTTACTATGCTAATGCGCCACCAACCACAGGAATGAAGATGTTACGTCCCTCTTGCCTTTTGTTACCCTGAGCTAATCAGCCTTCAATATGGAACATAACAAAATTAAAAATTGCTACTTGGCGGTATGATATCTGATGAGTGAGTGGTACCAACCCAGGCACAAAGCTTTGCCACCAATTTAATGTCGTAGTCAATTCGGCTTTACGACTCTAGTCGTATCAGTCTTACATGTGCCCATTTATTTTGTCTCAAAACAAAAAAACCAAAACTACTAAACTGTGATATTGTCTGGTAAAAAAAGGTAAAGTTCGGACAATATATACTTATACAAACATAACATGTACACAAAGGACAAATAATATCAACTCAATTTCGTCATATACGTACGTGATCACGTGACTAGGTTTTTATTTAAATTGATTCGATACTATACGTCAAATCGAAATATACTTCACTCAAGTAGGCTTTTACGAGCACTTTTGAATCGTCAATTTACAGAACTATTAAAAATAAAATTACCACCGGTTCGGAATATAGAGTCTTCCAAGAGGAAACGACTCAGTAGTTACTCTTTTCCAACATTTGAATTTTATAATATATCCTGCCTGAAAATCAACAAGTTAGTAATATGTATATAACATGTATTATTATTAATATTGTGCTCTATTTAATAATGTTTTTTTTTTAACAAACGATTTGAAATTCTGTATCGGAAGATTATCTGCGGAATTTTATCAAAGAAGGACAGGAGTATGTCTAGTAACAGTACTAGAGTCGTTTGATATTATTGTGTGATAATAATTGCAACCAAACAAGTTTTTATTTCTATAAGCCGCTGTAAGTTCTGTTTTTGCTATCATTGTAGCAATTGATTGACACTAAACGCGGTTAGTGTTACTAATGTTGTATTAATACTCTCCAGTCACAGTGATTACGGTTTAATTGAAGCACGCTAAATGGTTAGCGAATGTATGGCTGAGGCAGATGGTTAATCAATTCTAATATGAAGTGATGCAAGTAACAGGATGTAAAGACCTCTTGCTCAGCAGTGGGATAAGAAATTTTACAGCTGATTCTACTACGCTGTTCGAAAGCGGGTTGATTACACACACACACGTAGTAGTAATATTTTACTACTACAAACATACTTCATAGACGTCTCCAAAATGTAGCTTAGGATAGCTAGCGACAGCAAAGTATTTTAGAAAAAATAAAGACGAACTGATGTTCATATAGTATCAATCTTTATATAAATTTGAAGAGACATTTATTTCCCAAGGAATGAGAATAGTTCACCTAATAGTGGGAAAATATATATAAATTGCAAAATAATGTTATATGAAGATAAATAAGCAGAAGGAATTTATCAGACATACATGCAGGTTCCTTCACCGTCGAGTGTTGTACACGATGTATTTGAAAGTATTTTTTTTTTTTTTTATTTACTTAATTGTTTTTTATTATTTTAAAAATTAGAATGAAGATAAATAATTGTATAGTCAAATACATTTATTGAATCAAATCAAAAATATTTTAGCAAATATCTTCGATTCAGGATTGAATTGAATGTAAAGCTACCACCGGTACAGAATACAGATTGTATATTGTAACGAAGAAACTCGCTATCATATTTTCAAATAAATATTTTTTAAATCATATCAACTCAATGAGTGCATTTATATGTCCCTGTTAACTTTTAGAAAATATCTTAGCGGTAATAGCTGTTAGCTTTTCGGTAGCTATTAAACATTTTTTACCGCGCTATTATTAAGCCCCTTTGTTAAAACTTACAGTAGTAATAAGGACGTATCGACATCTAGTCACGGTTGTTTTTTGTACGTACAAATTGATGGCGGCGTTAATTGATCAATATAAGGGTTATCGTGCACAGAGAGCGTCTTCAGCGCATCGTCTTCGTTTCATTTTATTATTTAAACAGAATAGGCTTTTAATAATGGGTCGCGGCGTCGCGTGATGCAATGTTGTGTCAGAATTATAATTGAATATGTGTGCGTCTGATGTCGGTAGCATTTCTATAATTGCGTCGGTTAACAAAGACTTTAAAGAAGAGGGATCGGATCGTTGTGAAGTGTGTGACTGTCCTAACTAGGATGACTGGTTGGTTTCGGTTCCGGTTCTGCGAAGTGCGCGCGCTACGGCGACGTAATGATAAGTTTCTTTAATGGTGGTGCGCGGGAGTGCGTCGTTGCTGAGTCAGCTTACTTGAACGACGTTGGCGCCTTCACATACCCTTACACTCCGAATTCTTTCCCTTAGACCTCAATTATTTTAAACAATTTTCACACATGGTGCATTGTGTTTATTTATCGGAACGAACCACATTAAGAGGTTTATTATTATCACAGTATGTTTGTATTTGTGCGATAAATTTTAATTTAATTTTAAAATAAAATACCGTATACAAGCTTGTCATGTTAATAGTTTAAATTTAAGCGGGTGAATCTTTGAAGCGCAGATATACTATGTAATTATATTAAAGACTAATTTTTTTTCGAAACGCGCTTCTTCTTTTGATGTTAATTTTATATAATATATAGGCTTAATAAGTATATTAAGGTAGTTAAAAATTAACGATTAAATAACTCCGTATTTTTTAATATAGATTAAAACGAAACACTTTTAAGAAACTGGATTTTTGTTAATCAAGCATAAATATATTTAAAAAAGCGGTTTCAGATTCACCGCAGCGTTTTTCTTGATTGTATTTTGCTTGATCCCTCCGTTCCGCTCCCGCTCTATGGTAATTCATCGGCATTGTTTTATTTTCCACTGACGTATCCGGTCCGACCACTCTCGTTTGCACCTTGTCAGCGCTACTGATCCCATCAGCGGCTCTAATTGCTCATATTCCATTAAAAGTAATAAATACACCCCGTTCTCACCTCCGCATTAGAGCCGGCTTGATTACTACACTCCGTTGATTCTATTATTCTTAGCCTCTTTAATGTTTGATGAACGTTTGTTCGTATGTTTTTTTAACCTCTATATTATATGCCTCGAGTGTTACGTATTTACTTGAGGTTTTCGGACAATGTTTATTTTTGGTTATCGAGTATTGCTTTTTATATGTGTGATTTGATTTTGACTAAGTAGTTATTTTATTTTCGATTCGGTTGACTTCATTTGAAGAGTTTATTTTACGTTCATGATATTTATATATATATAAAAAAGATTTCTATTTTGTGTTTTTATATGGTAAGCTTTTTTGTGATTAGTGTTGTGTGTTATAGGATTTTTTAAGTAACTGCTGAAAAAATTAATATAATTGAGTAATTGGTATATTTAGTTGTAAGACTTAATGCTGCATGTTCTTGTTGTTGTGTATAAACATATCCGAATAAAATGGCGTAAGTTATAAAAGGATAGAGTTTATTTGTTCTCAATAGTTCAGAACGGAATATATATAAATTAATTTAAGTATTCCTTTTTCATAAGGAGTAATTCAAGCAATGGTGCAGGCAATTTCTCACGCCGTAGCCGTCGAGAGTGTCACGCGAGTGGGCAGAGTACAGCGACTTCACAGGTTATAGATAAATGGAGGTGGATGGGGGCGTCGAACATCCACGTGGAATACACAAAACTATGACCATAATATTTACATAAAACACACGACTGTAAAATAATATATGGAATATTAAATAGCATGCTGCCACGCAATTATATAAATTCATATACATGTATGAAATATAGCTCAGTCTTTGTTGCATGAAATAATATAAAACCTCATTATTAAATATTTGGAACACAAATTTATTTGTAGATAATCTATGTGTCCCTAGGGGACAAAAAATTGCGGTAAAAATGTTGTCGACGAATGGTTGAATTAGAGCTTAATTCATCACGACGCTTCATTCGGATTGCTAAATACAGTGGTATATTTCCATTCAATTCGTACAGGCTTCTTTTTTTTTATTATATCGGTATAAGAGTCGAGATGGCCCAGTGGTTAGAACGCGTGCATCTTAACCGATGATTTCGGGTTCAAACCCAGGCAGGCACCACTGAAATTTCATGTGCTCAATTTGTGTTTATAATTCATCTCGTGCTCGGCGGTGAAGGAAAACATCATGAGGAAACCTGCATGTGTCTAATTTCAACGAAATTCTGCCACATGTGTATTCCGCCAACCCGCATTGGAGCAGCGTGGTGGAATATGCTCCAAACCTTCTCCTCAAAGGAGAGGAGGCCTTTATCCCAGCAGTGGGACATTTACGGGCTGCTAATGGTATGCGGACGAGCACATGGAGCCATCTGATGGTAAGTGGTCACCATCGTCCATTGACAATGGCGCTGTAAGAAATATTAACCATTCCGTACATCACCAATGCGCCACCAATCTCGGGAACTAATATGTTATGTCCCTTGTGCCTGTAGTTACACTGGCTCACTCAACCTTCAAACTGGAAGACAACATACTCAGTACTGCTGTTTGGCGATAGAATATCTGTTGAGTGCGTGGTATCTACCCAGACGGGTTTGCACAAAGCCCTACGACCAAGAAATTCTTTATATTATTTTTTGACGCTGGACATGAAATCGATTATAAACACACGTAAAGCAAGTTTAACTTGAGATGTTCGGATTTTAGGTTGTTAGGTTAAGTTAAATTTTGTAAGAAAATACATAGTTTTAATATTATGAATGCGTAAGTAACTCTGTCTGTCTATCGGGCTGTCTCTATTGCTCATTCACGGCGAATCAATTTAGTATAAAGTAAACTTGAACCCCAAGGAAGGACATCGGTTACTCTTTATAACTAACGCCTGACGACCAACCCCGAAAATGTCACAATAGTCGCGGGCTACAACTAGTTTTTAATATTGCTCCCTTTGTATGGCTGGTATCGCGTAGATTTTATTTCTGAGACAATTTTATTTAAAACATCTTATTTTTTATTTTATATTCACTATTTACCAACTTTAAAGTAATTAAGAAAATTATCTCTTCATTGCAAGAAACAATTTATGCGCCGTTTCCTTATAACTTTTCCTTTATCCTGAGCTTTAAAACGGCGAGGAAATCGTTAAATGTTTTATGTAGTAGATTTAACTCAGGTCCAGAGTAATTAGTTTTAATATATTTTATTAAAATTGCATAATGCGTTTTAACACACTAATTAAACGGTATGCACCGTGACATGCCATAACAGAGTTTGTGAAAGTTCCTCCGGGGGCATTTAATGCGGGTCCCGTTTAAGTAAATAAGGTACACGTCCGCGCGTAGGATCCCCATGTTTTTATCTGTCTAAGTCTGCCGCTCCACGCTCGTTATCTTGTTATCCTATCTCGACGAGATTGTACCTTTTTGTACAGATGCACTCAATATATGCACTCCTTCACCGGTTCACTTGAAGTTTATGCAATTTAAACGGCGACGTGAATTCAATTCGCATAAGAGATGCTTAATTCAGGACGTTCATTTCGAATGTATATTTATTTAAGGTTTATTGTGATGTGGCTGTTTAATGTTGTGTTGAGTTAATGGTACGTAGAAAGTCATGATTGAAAATACAATTTCCAGTTAATACTGTTCATCGTTTATGGTTTTAGAAAGGCAAAGGTCTGTGTGACCGCGATCCCGCAATAAACATTTTATTAGGTTAAATCTTAACTAATATATAGAGCCGAGATAGCACAGTGGTTAGAACGCGTGCATCTTAACCGATGATTTCAGGTTCAAACCAAGGCAGGCGCCACTGAATTTCATGTGCTTAATTTGTGTTTATAATTCATCTCGTGCTCGGCGGTGAAGGAAAACATCGTGACAAAACCTGTATGTGTCTAATTTCAACGAAATTCTGCCACATGTGTATTCCTCCAGCCCGCATTTGTGCAACCAGGAGGCCATAGCCCACCCCATAGTGGGAAATTTACAGGCTGCTAATGTAAAATGTAATATATAGAGTTTGAGAATAATCGAGACGAACTTAGTTTTACATAATTTATATGGGAGATTTAATCTTACAGTGCATTCTGTTACTCGGACGTTGAGTAGGAATAATTAAGAATAAAATATTATAACGGCTACTAATTCTGTATCGGTTTAAAAAACACATTTTACACTTAATAATCCAAACTTTTTACAATGAAGTATCATTCTTACAGCGCCATTGTCTATGGGCGGTGGCGACCACTTACCATAAGGTGATTGATGATTGATTGAAAATCTAAATTTTTTGATTGCAAAATCGAAAATTTTGCATTGAACGTTACGACGACGACTTTATCGTTGCCTCGGAGTTTGTCTTTGTTCAGTATTGTTGTATTAATCTTCGAGGGATTCCGGATTCCTCAGATAGTCTAGATGGTTTTTAACCAGCTTGTACATAATCTAGTCATCTCTGTTATGGATCGACATCTTGAGATTGTAGTCCAGCATATCCTTAGTATCCAATTTGTGCCCTTTTGGCGACGTCGATAAATTAAAAATGGAGGAGCGCGCCTTCATGCGTCAATACATCTATGTATACGTATATAAATTGTATATATTAAATCTTTTCTTACCCTCTTTTTTACCTCACCCAAGTTTTTACCTTGAAATTGATATGATATATACATAATTATACGATATAGTACTCATCCACTCATTTCTTATATATGGATTTCGGCGATACATACAAACAAACAAATATTAGAGAGTAGCCTCCAATACGGTGTTACGTCATACGATGTCATAATTAATTATATCACATTATTACATATAATGATATAATCATTATATGTAATAATGTGTAATCGAAACTATTTATTTTACATTATTATGTACTTATAAAATTATTGTTATAATTAGTTGTTTAATAATTTGTTAAACTTTAATTAATACTTTTTTATTTGGCACATTATTTAAGACTGGCACTGAAATACATATACGTCCTTTTTTTTAAAAAAAGATCGATCTGTCACAAGAAATAATGAGATGATTGCGAGGGATTGTAAAATATTAAATATATTGAAGAATTATTATTAAACGTGATTTTATTTTGTCATTTTAAACTGATGAAATTACACAAATTTTACCTCTTTTTAGTATTAGTATAGGTGTATTATTTTCTTATTTACGGTTATTTTTAATGATTCGATTGAGAAATGAAGTTCCCAAACCATAAATCACAAAAGAGAAAATTCTCGAATTTTTTTTTTGACACCAACTTTGTCGGATAAAACCGGTCACTTTTTGTGCATACATTTTTATTTCGTGTTAATTAAAAGCGTCTAGTGTAATTTGCTTTAGACCTCGTAACCGTAGTTAGTATAAAGTTGCATTAAAGTCGTTGCTTTAAATTTAAATTAAAGAGCAAGTCGACACTGGTCTGGCTGAAATCTTTTGTAAGAGCTGGCTTAAAGAACTGTTGTACTTTTCGTGAGGTTTTCGAATAACTTAAGAAAAATATTTTTCAGCACTGCTTTTATACGAACGCGCTTTGATCGTTTTCCGCAAGGTTGAATTCTCATTACATTTCTTTAAAAATAGGTTAATTTTTATAAAGTCTATTACAATGACGGCTTTTTACTGGGGTGTTCCGCGTTCCACGTAGAACCCTTTTGGTTGAGTTCTTTTATTCGCCAACAATTATTATAGCGCATTGCGGGACGCGGCCAAAGGATCGTGAACGCTTAATGATAAGGCAGATGGCGGCGGCGGCGGCGGCTTTGCCTCGCAAATCACGCTTTAAGTCGACGCGAAAGCAATGGCTTCTACAATAAAATTAAAATTAATTGTTTAATTTATGATACCAGACCCGGTGACGGGCGTTTCAGATTTAGTCGTTCGAATAAGTGCCGTCTTAATCGTCGATTTACGCATACCTTTTTGTTGAATTGCTTCAGTGCGGAATTTGAATTATTATTATCTCATTTGATTTATATTTCTATAAATCAAATATGATTAAATCATCATTAAAAATTGCAGCGGATTGTTTTATAACTATATATATATTCCATGAGTGTATTAAAGTCGTGAATAAGTCTCTGGTTACTTAAAGAATTGAAATCTAATTGCGAATATAAAGTCGTGTTTGCGTTTAGTGCGCGACGTCGGGTGCGCTTCGTACGTTTATTGCATAATGAGCCTCTACTACACTAAGTCCAATTTAACATAGAAATTGTATATGCCATTGGATACTTTAACATTCTAGTTATAAGAAAGATTATTTTTACATAAAATGTATTAACTATTTATTTAATATATATATATATTGTTTTTTTAACCTAGAATCAAACATTTTTTTTTTATTTTGATTTATATAAGTACATTTATATACAAAGCGTTTAAAAATTAATAAACATAGCAATAATAAACTATCGAGTATTCATAAATTAATAGTAACAAAAGTCGTATATGTATGTATAAATTTAAAAAAATATGAAAATTATATTATCAAAAAAAATATTAATTGATAAATAAAACTAATCATGCATTTTATAACAATTAAATAACGTATAATTACTATATTTTATTAGAAAAAGGTGTTGTTTTCAAATGTTTTCATTGCTTTTTGCGTGTTTTTTTTAATTAATAACTCGTTGACTTCTCTTGTAGAGAAAATTCCGAGCTTGTTCCTCCACACTGCTTTAATGTTCGTTGCGATACCCAATGGTTCACGGCTTGTCTTCTCTTTATTAAATTTCAAACGATATTATCAGCTTCGGCCGTAAAGAGGTTTTAGTAATACTTTTATAAAATACAAAAAGAAAAACAAATTAAAGTAACAGTCTCTAAATATCTCTCTGTTGGACTTAGGCCTCTCCCTTTGAGAAGGTTTGGAGCTTATTCCATCATGCTGCTCTAATGCCGATTGGTGGACTCATATGTGTCATAAAAGTAAGACACATGCAGATTTCATCAGGATATTTTCCTTTCCGATCGATTACGAGATGTATGATAAACACAAATTATGCACATTAAATTTAGTGCGCTTGCCTGGGTTTGAACCCGCAATCGTCCGTTAAGAAGCACGCTCTAACCACTGGGCCATCACTTAAAAATAATCGTTTTAGTTAATGATAATCTTGACATAATCCATGTACAAATGAAATACCTACTTTTTGTTGATGTTTCTTACGTAATGTACAGTACGCTAAATGTATTTTTTATTTGTAAAGGACTTTCTTTATTTTCTTTGCTCTTAAAATGTGTCATATTAGATGACCGTTTAAATAGTATCTTTCAAATATTTAGCCAAGCATCGACAAACTCGTCTTATTTGTATGTATAACCTTTTTATTTATTAGACAATAGACAGTTTATTTATTAGACATTATGTAACCTTACAAATATTATTTTAATTCTAATTTATTTGTTTTGTTAATACTCACTTCGTTGAACTTTTAACTATACAGTATTTGTCTTGCACATTAATTCGACCCAACCAATGTATTGACTGCGTAATGTTCGATTTGTAAATAGTTCTTTAGATCACTTTGAAATTCCTTTAGCGTATTTCGAAACAAGAAATTTATGTATAGGATGTCTCGAATCACAAGCTATATATCACATAATAAGTAACGCTTGTAAGTATTATAAATATGAGATTAATGTTATGTTATGAAAACGTGATTATTAACAATTTTTTTAAACGCAGTTTAAAAACGCGAATAGACATTAAAACTTTTTGTTAAAACCTTTTTATAATACCTTGAAGTCTTGACTTTACTTTGCGTTTTAAATAAACAACCAAGTTATGTTACTTTTGTTTTGGTATATTTGATTACTCTGTATTTTTGTTTTACACTGACTTGAATGGGATTGAATTCGACTAGTAGGTATTGTTTTGAAACAATAAAATCGCTCGCTATTTGGGGTTCCGTGTATTCGAAATTCAAATCGAATTTCGAATACACGGAACCGCTTGTTTAATTAATGTTATTTTATCGTAGTTTTTCTTTTATAATATGAATACTATATTAGATAAAGGAGTGACTCGGCATGATCCAATCGTAAATGTTACACGCTTCGTTAGCTTAGTAAATAAAATTAAGTATTTAACATTACGGAATCTACTTAAAATTCAAAAAACGAATATTACTTCTGGAGTGCTGAACCTACCATCAAGCCGTCACTAACAATAGCGATTTGGTTCAACCTAGTCGACCGCTATTTGCATAGCGCATTCGCTAACAAGACACGTTCGAGTACAATTGCGTTCGCGAAAGAACCCTACTCAAATATCCCATTTCTATTTTAGCCTGCAAACTCTTGTTTAATGTTCGGCCCGTACAACCGCGTCGGCTAACACTTAACGCTTTTTGCATACGAAAACGTCCGACGTTTACCTCCCAGTGTCTCTTGTTATTACACTACTCTGTATTCAGACGGCGTCGAGTTGAAGGTCACCCTTCTGGTCCAGATAACGACTGACTGCCTATAAGAGTGCTTTCTATTACTTCATTTGCTTGTACGCGGTTGCACCAATTCAATTTGTAGTCATTGCAGTTGAGTCAGATGTTCGTTGTTACCGGATTTTATGTAATGTCAAATCTTGCAACAGGATTTTAAAAGTGTTTCAAATTGGTTGACCTAGAATTATGTATACATTTTTTTCGTATTATTAGCTTCTATTTTTTAAGTAGTATTATGTTCTACGATTACATTATTCTTTAATACAAGTAAATTGGAAGTATCTTAATTTTAAACCAAGCCATTTTAAAATGTTTCTAAATAAATATAAATTACTTCGTATAAAAACCTGTATTTAAGCTCCTAAGGTTTGGTATATTAATAATCCGAAAAAGAAGCAACTGCCTTAAATTGGGGAGTTGGAATGTTGACAAGAAATTAAGGCAATCAAACATCTTTTATACTTCGTCCGATTAATCTACGTCATGTTTAATGTACTTATAACAATAGCATTTAATAATTCAAGTTGCTCTACGATAATGCTCAGTAAAGTGTCTAATCACTGTGTGGGTTGCGGTAATTGAAGTGGAGTATCGTTTCGTTCTTTTTATCTTAATTTATTCATTTTAACCGGAGCGATGGGTAATGTTGCTGTGACCGCTTGTCAGTTTCAATAACAAGGAGCGTCTGAACGAGATTGTGCACCTGTTGCCGGCATATTGTTGAAACTAATGACCGTACGTTGTAATAAATGCAGTAATGTGGTGTTGTTGTTTGTAATTTGAACGATACGCATCCGTTTATCGAAGCTTTCTCGTTTATAAATTAATAAATTGTCTCTGTGAGCGAGAAATAATCACGTGAAACGTTGTTGCGTGACTAGCTTCGTGATGGATTGCGTGAGTTTTATACGAACGCTACTGCCGAATTTCATGAGAAAGTATTAATGATGCGTCTTAAGAATATATATATGTTTAAATATACATTAAACCTTAATTGTATTTTGATAACGATACGATGTTTATTTTGTGGTTCCCTAATGTTTGTCCAATATTTTATAAAAAACGCTTAAGAAAATATTCAGATATAAACATCAACAAAAAAAAATTCGACTTCAATACCATAAAGCAAATAAATATATCGAAATTCATCGTTCGATTTTTATGAAATTTAAATTTTGAATCATTTCTGAATGATGAAAAAAAAAAAAATTAAGTTTATATTTTGTTCTAACGTAACCCAAATAATGTAATTATTCAATCAATTGCGTATTTATATGACAAAATCTATATTATGAGATGAAAATTTATCTGTTCTTATTTGTCGAATGAATTATTTATAGACCCAGTATTTTGTATCAAGAAGAGAATATTACTGCCAAGTTGGTTTTAGTTGTGCTTTTGTTTACGTTAATATAAATGGTGGTAATGATTATAATCATTAATTAGTTAATTCACTTCTAAATAGAAATAAAAATGTTAGTATTAAATTTTAACATTGTAATAATTTAAAGTATACGATTGACAAATGTATGGTTTTAAAAATGCATTAAAATAATATTAGAACGAGGTCACTTAAATGTCAGTACAAAATTAAACGTAAAATCCTTATTGAGTCACGAGTTCCATATCAGATAGCAGCAGCAATTTGTCCGTTGTCATTGTGTCCACACTGGATGACCTTGTCATACAAATAAAATTAAGATTGAATTTTAAGGTACCGTTATATTATCTCATAAGCTATAACATTTAATCTATAGTAGATTAGAATATAGAAAAAAACCGGCCAAGTGCGAGTCGGACTCGCGCTAAGGATTCCTCACCATTGTCTATAAAAATGGCAAAAAAATGATATATTTTGTATGAGAGCCCTTTTAAAAATGTATTCCGTTTTTTTTTTGTATTTGTTGTTATAGCGGCAACGCATCATCAGTGAAAATTTCAACTGTCAAATATATTCATGAGATACTGCCTGGTGACAGACGGACAGAAAGACAGACGTACGGACAGAAAGCGGAGTCTTAGTAATAGGGTCCCGATTTACCCTTTGGGTACGGAACCCTAACAAGGAAACTTATTCAATTGACGTTTACATTCGTTTAAATCATTCATGTATTTAATCTTCATAGACGTATCATAGGTGCAGTTGGTGTAATTTTCTGTTTATGATCGAGTTTGGTTTAGTATTTTTATGTGGCTGTATGTTTTTATTTCAAGGCAGCACACAAGAAAGTTTCTTTATAAAAGTTATTGTGTGCCAATTGTCAAAATTCCATGTTAACACATATACCATATTATCTTTTATAACGGAGGCCAATAGCTTCTGAATTTTGCCTTGTAAACAATTCGATTATCTGTAAAAAAAAAACAGTAGTTACTTAAGTATAGTAGTTTAGACAGAAGGATTTAGGTCAGAACTGTTATAATAAAGTTTGTTACGTTATCTGTAACCGTAATCGCTTTCTTAGTAACCAATACGGGGCGCTAAATTATATCGCTTCAAGTTTCTAGCGCACCGCGATGGACCACGAAAGAATTATTGCAAGTCGCGATGCATCTCCCGTTTCGCACGGCCGCCTCGCATTGTTATTAAGTTCAGAGGTCGCCTTATTTACGAGTCGACGCTTTTGAAAGGTAACGCGGCTAAGAGTGTTAACAACTCGACGACGTTGACGTGTTGTTGATACCAATCGAATGTTAATAAATATAATATCGAATAGTGACGTTTCTTAATGTTATATACCGATTCCTAGACATGACACATTTTAATTGCAACATTTTAAATATAAGTTGTAATATCAATAAATAAAAGAGAGTCGTGTCGTGGGTTTGAACGAAGTTAGTTTCGCTATATATTGTGAACAAAATAACAGACACAATAAAATTGTTATTAGAAATTCCGTTTGAATTAAAACAATAAAAAAATACGTATGTATATAGAGACAACATCACATACATTACTCTGATCCCAATGTAAGTAGCTAAACTTGTGTTATGAAAAATCAGAAGTAACGACGGTACCACATACACCCAGACCCAAGACAACATCGAGAACTATTGAACTTTCCTACATCGACTCGGCCGGGAATCGAACCCGGGACCTCGGAGTGGCGTACTCATGAAAACCGGTGTACACACTTCTCGACCACGGAGGTCGTCATCAATGTATGTGATGTTGTCCAATTTATATAGAGAGAAAGAGAAGGCGAAGTCTCTTGGATGGTGCGTTATGTTTTTATACGTGACGATTTCAGTCAGTTCAATGTATTGCAAGCCGCTTGAATAGACATCTTTCCAAAAACATTATGAGATTTAAGTTCATTCATAGAATATCAACATGAAATGTTTTATTAGGTTATATTATACCGCAATGTAAGGAATGTGTATTAGGAAGGTAGATAATCAAATTTGTCAGCTGGTATTAACTCGTCAACTCCTCATATTAACACCGGTGGTGGAATTAATATAAACCAATTCTTACATAGTCAATGTACTACCAGCCATGAATCCTTGGGAACTTAGATGTCATGACTCATGAGTCAGGAATTAGTGTACCTATATAGATTAACTCACTCGCCATGCAAACCACTGCGATGCATGTTGTCTGTAGAATGAGTGCGCGGTAACCACTCAGATGGGCTTCCGTAAAACCAATACAACTACAAGTAAAATATAGAATCATGAATGAAAAAATATATGTGTATTAATATCATAAATGCAAAAGTTAATTTACTTTACTTGGTGATAGGGCTTTGTGCAAGCCGGTCTGGGTAGGTACCACCTACTCATCAGATATTCTACCGCCAAATAACAGTACTCTGTATTGTTGTGTTCCGGTTAAAAGTGAGCCAGTGTAATCCCAGGCATATAAGATCTTAGTCCTCAAGGTTGATGGTGCATAGGTGATGTAAGGAATGGTTAATATTTCTTACAGCGCCTTTGTCTATGGGCGGCGGTGGCCACTTACCATCAAGTGGCCCATATGCTCGTCCGCCAACCTATGCCATTAAACAATTTTTAATTATTGTCGGCAAACATTGTGTGCCACGTATCATATACTAAAACCTTCTTCCAAACGTTCTATGTCTTTGGTTTTTTATACATTGATTTATTAGTTTTGTCGTTATTAATACTCATTTATCTCCTTCAATACATAAACGCAATTCCAGTTATTTGAAATGTAACTGTATGTATGGCCGTTTATGTATATTCAATGTTTGTTTACATGTGTTTGTAAAGCACGTATGTTCGCTTTCTAAATCGACAACTGTGTAAAATATTAGTCACGCTGGCATTCGCTCTTTAGGGTGGCATATCGTTCGCTGCAATTCACTTTCGACAGCGGTCGTGCGCCCCGCGGCCTATGAACACAAAACTTGCACAGTAGGGTTGTCATATATATAATTTATATATTATATTTAATATAACACTCGTATATGCTTATGGTATTTTAGTTCACATAATTTAATATATGTTTAGGCTAATAACTTGGACGGAAACGTTCAGCCCGAGTTAACCTATAATGTTTTACAAGACTAATTTATTGAAGTGAATTGACGGCATTCCATGCGTAGTCCTGGAAACCGGTATAGCCTTGCCTATTAGGTTCCTAGGTGGATGACAGCCCTACGCTATACTATCAGTATTATGATCTACGGCCGCAATTATGAAGTGGTTACGTGTTACAAGCCGAGCCAGCATTTTGCTTGTCTTGCGTAACTCGGTGTAGTCGACCAGATGCGTTAGCAAATTATCATCTGGTTAACTTTGCATTAAGCGCGGCTTATTGTCGTCGCCACTTCGTGCGTATTTAATTTTCTTACGATGGTTCTCGTGGATGATCGTGAGAATGAATTATTTGTAGTTTTGTAATTTTAGATTTTTTTATACGTTATAAATTTTTTCACGTTTATAAAATAAAAATGGATACATTTAATTATTTTATAATGGCAATTTTATTGAAGATCGTAAAATCTTGATTAGTTTGTTATATAACTCAATAAATAAAGGTAATTTGTAATAAAATCGTTTTATAATGAATTGTGAACAGATTTTTGAATAGCTATTATATTTTATTAAAACAAACGAGCGTGTAAACAAAGGGTAGATGATGACTCGATCGATTAGGTCGATGCTCAATAAAAACTCCGGCACTGACTGCGAGGAATGCCGGGTAAGCTGATCCTCCAAATGAGTGACGAACCCCGCCGAGCGTGATCACGCGAACCGACTGACAGAGACTATACACGTTCTTGTGTTCGTCTCGTACGATATTAAACATTTTCGCCACTCTCTCGTCTCGCCAGGAAATATCTTATTAAATTCAAATATTATCCTATATTACTTATAATAACAACCTTTGGAGTTAATATATATCAAATGCTACAGCACAGATGAGCCACTTAAAATGTAAATTTAAAAGAAACATCCTATTTCCCTGAAATTACTAACTCATTTTTGAATGGTAAGATTTTTACAGTTAGCTTGAAATTTTATTTTAAAACAACGCTCACGGTACCGCCAGAGCCTCGCTTCGAATTGCACATTAAATTTATTATGCTAAAATAATATATAAAGCGGGCTTTCCATCCGCTTGTAATTACTCTAAAATGAAGATGTATATCAATTCAACGATTTACTTTGGAGCTCTTAAGATTCCATTGTTTAAAATTAAGAAACTTTTGTTGACGGGATTTCGTTTTGGTATGTCCCAATGCAATTTGATACGTTTTTTTTTATGTTGAGAACTTACCGTTTGCGGTGGAAGCCTTCCATAAAGGTTTCAGTAGATTATTTCGGTCGTGAACGTGTTTATAATTTCATATAAAAAATATAACCGAACTTTAACAATATCATATTCATAGTTCGTTTGCTTTCTGTGTTTTATATCTATCATAATAGAAATACGGGGAAAAATAATACAGGCACAGTTGCATGTATTACACGGCTTTTGTACGGAGCATAGTTATACCGTTAGCATTTGTAATTACTGCTTTTGTCTTAACCGACGACAATGAAATGGGCTTTATGCTTTTGTAATGTAAGCTGTATTAATGTGATGACTCACGCGTGAAACAAGGCTCCGGGGCCATTGATACTATTAATTAATTAATAATATTTAATTAATTATTTAATTAATTCTGGTGTCAGCGTTTGCAAACACCAAACACGACACTTAGTGTTAATAAAATTAATACCATGAAAAAATCATGGCGCTTTTCCAAATTTGAAGCCTCGATTAAGGTTCTTATGTTGATGCAATGGAGATATCGGCTCGGCTCTTCCTAATATCATAGCATTTAAACAACGTGCTATTAAAATAATGACATTACTTCGCATGACGTATGAATTGAGGTGCTCAGTTAATAAATGGAGATTTCTAAAACTCATTACAGATTGCTTAAATAAATAAAAAAATAATAAATAGCTTTTTGATAATCGATAAAAAAAGTGATAAGAATTCGCACAAAATAATTGTCAGGCAAACGTCGTCTTGAATGAAAGTAAAACATTTTAAATTGATTTCCAATTTATTATATGTCGTGTACAAAGACGTTTCAGACGACTCCGATTAGACTAAATAAGATCGACGCCGAAAATATTTAACGAGCATGAAATTCCACGCCAATTATGATTTATATTTATTCGATGAAACATAGATTACGCGGACAGAAATGGTACGATGTTAAAAAGAGTATCACGAGTAAGGGGCAAGTTAAACTCGAAAGCTATTTATCATAACTTATCGGAACACCGCGGCGGCGTTCGGTTTTCTCTCACGTCCATATATACTTGAGCCTCGTCGTTTTCTTTTTGTTTCGAAAACAATGATTACCGCGTTGTCTGGCATGCGATGAGCGAGTAGGATGCTAAGATTGTTTTGCATTTACGAGGTGAAACCATCAATTTTGTAGAGTTGAGAAGTGAATAAGGTACCGTCTTGAATACATCGAGCTAAGCTTTATTTATGCTCTCATAGATCAGAAAATTGAACAGCGATTTCATTAAAAAAATCTTTATCTAGTTTCAGAAATAACTGATGGTGCGTTTAGTAAAATACAGGATTTCAAAATTCGCGTACGCTTACTAAGTTTTCAAGTTCTACCTTATTATATATATATATACGGTTGAAAAGAGTATAATTACCGAGTTTCATGCAGGTTTTTCTCATTGAAATCTACATTCCGAACTGGTGTAAACTTTATATTTAAAACAGTCGTGTAAAATGCTTGGAAGAGAACTACTTAAATAAAATGTACCTATTTTTATTGCAATTATACCTGGATATCTCAACACATTTATTAAGATATTAATCCGACAATCCAATTATTATCGATCTTTCCTAGTTTATTACTTTATCGAAGTCACATTAATTATCGTATCTCATATTATAATAAATGTTTCTAATTTCGAATTATACATACGTGATGGTAATGCGCTTAATACAAATAGTCATCTACAATTGTACTCGTTGAGAAACCTTAGACATTATAAAAGTAGTCTCTCTCATGCGGCCGTATTACACCGCACTGGTTTGTACTAGGCTGCGGGCGACGATGTAAACTGGTGTTGCGTTTACCGAACACGTTTCCACTTCACCGAAACACTACGTCCAGCTTAGTGTATATCTCACTACGCTAATGCTTCCATTTACTTGCATAAACATTTTGGTACCAAATTTACATGTACCCGCTGTGTTAAAATCGAACTGTTAATATATTATATTCCTTGACTGTTTTGTTGATAATTGTAATTTAATACAATTAACTTTGCTACTGGCTAGCTTTGTTATTTTAGAATTTTTAGTCTAATTATTGTGAAATGTGTCAGTGCTTTATATTTTGAATTGGTCGTATAGTTTATTAGTTCAATTATATATTAATTTACGTAGGTCATAGAAGGTAAACATTGGTAGACTTATTTCTGTTATGTTTTTATATATGTATGTCATCATTGGCATATTAATACGATAGCCTCTTTTCTCTAATGAGTTACATAGTATTCAAATAACAACGCACGGTCAGAATATATTAAATCGTATCTAATCCGTTGAATTAACAGCGATCCGTCGCGCTCCTGTAGTCTGTCGCCACAGAGTTCTTCTGTCGCGTTGTAATGAGCAACATCTGCGAATCAATGAGGTTCGCATTTTATGGTAGCGCCGCGATAAATTTGCATCGCCAAACAGCGGCTGCGGCGCCGAGGCACGTTCAGTAAATAGAATAAATACGTCCCTTTTCACCCACCCTGTATCCCTATCACAAACAAAATTATCCGTCTCAACATAATGTGTTTCGGGTTGAGCCGTTTTCAGATTGTGTTCTGTTGATATATGAAAGCCGCTTAAACGTTGTCACGCTGAGTGATCAAATTGTATTTCAGTTTCTTAACACTAACAAGTTTATATATTTGTGTTATTGAACTAACTTGTCAAAGTATTTTTAAATTCTATTAATAATTAAATAAATCAAATATGTAATTACGTTGTTTTTCGCGTTTTTAATTGCATTAAATGTTGATTATACATTACTTTTTCATATATTTTGTCGTATTTATGTTTATGTTTACTGCTCAGTTCCAATTTTCAATTCAGTATGAATTGAAAATTGAATTTATATAGCTGATAACTTTATTCAATAAACGGAGTGTCTATCGCAAAAATAATAATAATTTTTAACATTCAATACTTCCTGCGATAAGCGCGTATCGCGATCACCTTTACAAACGATAGCTTTAAAATATAAATTAGTTTTCAAGCGTATATTGACTTTAGATTATACAGATTATAGCATTAGCATTAGCAGCCTGTAAATTTTCTCACTGCTGGGCTAAAGGCCTCCTCTCCCTTTGAGGAGAAGGTTTTGGAGCATATTCCACCACGTTGCTCAAATGCGGGCTGGCGGAATTCACATGTGGCAGAATTTCGTTGAAATTAGACACATGCAGGTTTCCTCACGATGTTTTCCTTCACCGCCGAGCACGAGATGAATTATAAACACAAATTAAGCACATGAAATTCAGTGGTGCCTGCCTGGGTTTGAACCCGAAATCATCGGTTAAGATGCACGCGTTCTAACCACTGGGCCATATCGGCTCTACAGATTATAAATAGGACGGTTTTCACATATGGTCGTATACGCGTAGGTTCATACGAAGGTATATGAAAGTCTAATGAACGGAATGCTGTCAGATTTAGAATAGATAAGCATGTGAATAGTCAAGTAAGCGGGGCGACCGATGAACTCGGAACGAGTTTGTCGGATCTGAATCCGTTGAAGTTCAATAAGCCGGGCTTAGCATTGATCTTCGATTCGGCGATTACGGACGGCGTTGACGGATGTCGGCTTAACTTGTCTCTCGTTGCCCGACGGAGACACCTACCACATTAATCTCTATTCGTTACGAGCAACACGTAGATTTACGCATCGTCGAAAGTAATTTATATGCAAATTATTTTAACTTTGACGAAATCGTGACTCTAATACGCGTGACACACGATGCTGATTAAGATTGTATAAGAATGTGTAATTAAAATTACACAATCCGTACGTATCAATGATAATCTGAATTTAATATATTATTAATATCAGTGTTTCTGCAACGAGATAAAGCCATCTCGGAGGTTGGTTTGTTGCGCATCGCTTTGTATGCACCAGAACAATATTCAAGGCGTCTTGATAAATAGGTACAAGCTGTGGAGCAACAATGCCGTCCGTAAGGCGATACCCGCGCCATCGACCACTCGATTAATGACCGTCTCACCTAAAAGAATGGACAATAATATTTATAATCAGATAACTAGTCGCTACTGCGTAATTCGTGTCTCCATTGTACTACTGGCGTCGCCCGTGTATTACTCATCTTCCGTCGACCGATATCAATAAACGAGTCGAACACGTATACACTTCTTATTTTATAGATCTTGTCCGTATTGTGTTTCTCGTGTTCCGTCGATGTGTCGTCCGTAGGTGTTCTTTTCTTTGTTTGTATTATTACGACCAATAAAAGTATTACGTAACAATAGAAATCCGAGACCGCAATAAAAATGCCAGAATAAATACCGTTTATAATATGGGTTAGACGTTCAAGGAACTAATCAGTTCGGGCTGCTTTTATGTTATAATAGTTAATGAAGCGTTCCGCCCACGAGTATAAAACCCATTGATCTTATACAGTTAATAGCCGCACAACGAGACGTGCGTACGGCGCCTGCGCACCATACTCGGCTCCCAATCATCCTTGATTACAAACATTATCATATTCTTTCTCTATTATAATAATAATTATATAGCCAATGTTTTTTGTGATTATTTTCAGTATCTCATATAATATGTCAGGTCTACGTTTTTGTATATTTAATAAAATAAATAATTAAAATAAGTGATATTAACATTTATGATACTGATGACAATTAGTATTGTTTTACATTAAAACAGTTATTGTAACAATAATATTATCAGAAATTTTAAGTGATTTAAATACCTACTAGTTTACGCGCGCGGCTTAACTCGTTTGTTAGGGAGTGTGCTTGTAGGTATTACGTATAAAAAGTAGCCATTGTCCTTCCTGTGAGCCGAGATGGCCCAGTGGTTACAACGCGTGCATCTTAACCGATGATTTCGGGTTCAAACCCAGGCAGGCACCACTGAAATTTCATGTGCTTAATTTGTGTTTATAATTCATCTCGTGCTCGGCGGTGAAGGAAAACATCGTGAGGAAACCTGCATGTGTCTAATTTCAACGAAATTCTGCCACATGTGTATTCCGCCAACCCGCATTGGAGCAGCGTGGTGGAATATGCTCCAAACCTTCTCCTCAAAGGGAGAGTAGGCCTTTATCCCAGCAGTGGGACATTTACGGGCTGCTAATGCTAATTGTCCATCCTAGGGGTTGTAGCCTATGTCATTCTAAATTTCTTCAAATTCGGTTCATATGCTTAGCCTTGAAAGCGTAACAAACAGAGTTACTTTTGAATTTATAACGTAATAAAGATGTTTATTATATTGATGTTATACTGACGTGACATGACTTTTGAGACAATTGGCAAACTGCTGGTGCTGCTGGTGCAATGTGGGGAGTTGTGCAGTACTTATTTTTTAATAGTTGACCTATATTTAAGTACCCAGCGTAAACAAATTCGGACAATATAGTCGTATGGAAATTAAAAACGAACAATAACATAAGAACTGCTCATGTCTTTTAGAACAACATTCCTTTACATAATAATTTTACTGCTGTGTATTTGAAACTCAATTAAGTCATTAAGAAAAAATAAACGATTATGTGTACCAATTTACTTAAGTGGGTAATTATCATATTTGTGAGCTAAGGAGATGTAGTTAAAAACTATAACATCTCTAAAATGTTTGTAGCTCTTGAAACATTTAAGACCTTATGTACACATATTTAAATTTATGTTTTTTTTTTTTTTAATAATTTACAATGAATTCGACCTAATTGATTTTAATTTGTATTGATTACTCGATACGAGAAATAAGGTTTTATATAAAATTGCTTGCCTGGGTTTGAACCCGCAATAATCGGTTAAAATGTATTATAAACTTGTTTTTTAGGCTACGGGTTTGCTGGCGTATGCAAAACATCTCACAAAATTGTTATCACAATCGGATGAAGCTTAATTAATGTATGGCCACATAAAGGACTTACATACAAACATACCATGAATACTTGTTTTTTCATTGTATATAAAGGAACGAGCTTGTGTAGAACATGCCTAATTAGTTTTGGCTATAAAGTACCCAGTTACTTATTAGGAAAAATAGTCGCTGGAAGAACTTTGCTGTATTCGCCTTGATGAGTGGTTGTACAATGTGGACCCCTTACTATCAGTTGACCATTTAGGACATTTGCCTTCTTAAACCAAATTAATTAATATATCCGATAATTTAACCTACTTTATCTGTCATATAAAATAAGATTTTATAGGCAGATATTCTAAAATTTATGTTGAGAGTTGTCAAATTCAAAAATACCTTTCTCAAGAAGTGGTTATATTTAAAAATGGTTGTATAAGACTATTAAGAAATGGTCAACAGCCGTCAGAGCGTATATTTATGTAAAGAAATATTCAGTTCCAACAGTAATGTCGAATCAACATCAATTAGTTGAGATCGGATACACTATTGCTTCGTGCGTCTTCTGAAACATAATATATCATTCTGGTCTCATTTAGACGGTTATTTACATAACTTTATTAAAATATTTTTCGTTAATATATTTATACACGGCGTACGGAATAACGAGTATTTTAAATTAGTCAGGATGTATAAATTATGCATTACGTGCCATCACACTGAATATTCAAATACTCGGTATAAAGACATTGATCAGGGAACGGGTCGAGACACATCGTCTTGATCTCTTTTGATAATGTTACGTTTTCGACTTTTTTATTTCCTCTGTCTGATTACGATTTATATCGTTCAGTGTTTAATTAAGGTATCTCACTCGCTACATTCGTTCAGTGGTAGTTACAGGGTTTAACATATATTACAATTAGCTCGTCACGATTTTATTTGAATTTATATATCTAAGCGGTTACGCTATCATGATTATCCTGGTATTTGAGTGTCTTTGGAGATTTCTTAGTTTCTAGAAACAATCGACCTACCTATTAAAGTATGTAGGCTTCATCATATTGAGTTTAATATTTTTCTGTTGATGAAAGCAGTCACCACAACAGGGAACTATTAAGTTGTGCTTGTATTGTACCAGCTTACTCAACCTTTAAATCGCAACAATACAAAATATTGATGTATAACGATAGGCTAATAGGGATGACTTAATATATCTATAAAAATAGTATAAATGTGAAAGTAACTTTGTCTGTCTGTTGCTCTCTCGTGGCCAAACCATTGAACCGAAATTGATGAAATTTGGCACGAAGCGAGCTTGAACTACAAGGAACGACATGGGCTTACTTATGTCTAACACTTGACGACTAACCCCTATAATACAAGCGAAGCCACGCGTGACTACTAGATATGTATAAAGTTTAAAAATTGATTATTTCCTATACTTGAGTTAATTATATTAAATTAAATTTAATACTAAATAAATTCAGATTTGATTAGAGAATTAAGTATATAGACTACTAAGATTATACTATGTTTAAATACATATTGTAATAAGATTTATGTCACTATTAAAATTAATACATTAAAAATTTCACGATCAACACATTCTTTGATAAAATCAAAAACAAGTTACTTCAGTACCGTTGAATATAGTACAATAAAATGTACTTACGAAAGATTTACGGATCTATTCCGGTCTCAGTTAGTGAGGATCGTCACAATTAGCGGCGATTAGTCTCGGTTCTGTTCGGACGCGCACGGCCGATCTTCCCATAGCCTAGAACCACCTGCCCGCTCGACTAGTCGCATACATAGGACCCGATCATTTATTTAAATTAGGTTAAAATGTTTTGTGGTCTGCTTTGACGTAACGGGTCTAACGTGTACGGTGGGTGTAAGAAACGACGTATTAATATAGATTTATAATTTATAGTTTGCATAGTTACTTATGAATTTTTCGTCGTGTGCCTTATTATAATAAACTTAAATAATAATACGCTATTCCATTGCGGGTAAGTGAATAAGTGTCCCATGATATTTTTTATATAATATCATCAACTATATTGTTATATCAGGTTTTGACAATACTCTAGATAGCTTAAGTTTTGCTTGTGTCAAATTTCGATAATACATGTCTTTGCTACATTTTTTGACGTTTCTCATGTACGGGCTATCTTACTAGAAGATATAATTTAAATCGGACTGGTAGTTGATGTGGTGAAGTGTGTATTTTGATGTAGTTGTGTGAGTGTGGTCATGTACGGTCACGCATGTATCTATGTACGTGTGTTGTGTATTTTTGCAAGAGCGAAAAAACTGTAATTAAATCGAAGGTGATTTGTGTCTGGCAATTTGTTGTATCACTTCGCATCAATTTAGTATATTAATGGATGTTTGAGAATCTTATCACACGGCGTCACAATTCGTCTATATAATAAATTAAATAGTCAATTGCTATTGCAGTTTTTTTAGGTGTGTCTAGACGATTAATTGGTGTAATGTATATACAGCCTTATATTGTGACTATTGAGTGCTACTTAATTAACTTTTTTCTTTAAACCGTATTCGATCCGAATCGATGTTGCCGACGAAAAAGTTTCCATTTTATTCATTCGATTCGCAAATTTCGTGAGCTAATGATATTATTTACGATTAATGATTTAAAGCGATGTGTTTCATTGAGACTATCTACATTGCGCTTGACCGTTGTGTAAGTTCAAGTTTGATATTTCATGAATGCAACATTCGCCTAGTTGCGTTGCGCAAACAGCGCCCCGGCCAGACGTCGTCGGCGCAAAGCCGGCGTCATGACTCATCAACCTTGTCAGCATGTCAATGTCTTGTTTATATAAATACGCAAATATCTTCTTGTTTATTTATAGAGTTAACGTGTGAAGTAGGTGAGAATTCCAATCTTTCTATTGTTAATTAAACATGACTTCGATTCCATTTCTCTCTTAAACTGTCTTGTTACTCGAGACACATCTGTTATAATAATAAATTATCAAGTAAGGCCTTCTCTTTTCGAGATGTTATGGAACTTATTACCTCATGATGCTTCAACGCTAAGCGGTCCTTACACCAGTGGTAGAATTATATTAGACATATTTACATCGGGTGGATTGGATGTGTTTTAGTGTATTATAGAATCTTGATGCTTCTCTGAATTTGATTCCACGTTCTTCGTTTATATTTTATCAGCTAGACTGTATATGTGTATCGTGTATCGTAGGTGATCTAAGAGAATTAAAAGAAAATTGAACGTGCCGCCTCACTAAACGACTAATATTCCTACAGTAACATTCTTATGCAAATTAGTAAGATTGGATCCGAACAAAAAGAACGATTAATCGAAGTCAAAAGTAAATCGAGCATGCGGGGCGGGTCTCTCGGTTCGCGCGTTGCCTCTTTAATTGCTCTTTGATAACCGGTAATTGTTGTATAAATGCGTCCATTAAAGTTTCTTTCGTTTATTTAAGTTTGCGCGTTTATGCCGATCGCGTCCGAATTTAAAACGATCTTTGTGTATTTGCGATCGTTCTCCGTTCCTCAGTAGGCAAATGAAATGAATTCTATATGAATGAATGGTTTCGCTGGTCTCAGAAATCCATTGCTCGCTCCACTTGTAATGTGAGACATAGCGTGGGCTTAAATTTAATCTCGAACGAACGTCGTGTCATTGTTTGATAGCTTTACGATATGAAGTCTCCTAAGCTATAAGCATACTGATATGTGTGCGGCCGTGGTTTTGTTTTTTGATTTGTACGATATTGTAGATCGGTTACATCAATATTTTAATATTATTTGAATAAAGAACGTAACCATTTGACGTTTATCATTGGTAAACTTCTTCCTTTTATTATTATTTATAAAAATAAATTGTTGACTTAAAAAACGACATCGTTTTAGCGCTCTGCGTTTATTGACAACATTAAGAAGTGATATAAAAATAATTTAGCATTTCAAATAAATGTAATGAAGCGGGCAAATTGGTTTTACAACACCGACGCTTATAAAAATCTTAAGTATAGTCGTTTTTATTGGTTATTAAACCAGTTGCACGCCTTTATCGGTAGTTTTTTTTTTCAAAAGGATGAACATATGATTAGTTTTTATGTAAACGTACAAAGTTATATAAGTATCTAAATCATAATAACATTTTAAGTTAAGCACGTTATTGTTCAAACGAAATGAAATATGTATGAAACTAAACATCAAATAAAGAATTTTTAATTTAAACTTTAATTGTAATTTATCTGTACGAAGGTGTTAACACGCAACAAATAAATGTTCCTAAATAAAACCGCGGAACCCTAAAATTGTCACATGCATATTTTTTAATTATGATCTCCAGCTTGACCAAAGCTGAAATTCAATTATTTTCGATGTTAGATTTTTACTGGGCGTTTTTAATTGCTGAAGTGAATATTGATTTATCGTTTGTCTTAATTAAAATACGAGTTTTTTTTAAGAAATATTCGTTTAAATTTAAAGAAAGGGTTATTACATGCGATTTGCAAGCGAAATGGAATTTTATCAAAATTGGATATGCTGTTGGAAATAGTTAGTCATTATAAGATAGAGATACGTGTTTTATATATATTAAATAGTTTTTATATTATGGTTTAAATTTGGACCTGTCGCAGTCAACTTAAATAATTCTTAGTTTACAATCAAATCTGTTTTAGTTACGAATACTTTTCAAATGTTTGCACTGTTAAGTCATCATTTTATACGATTTAGTGATATGTAAATCTGACCCTGGAGTTTATATTTAGTCAGTTTGAGATTTATAGACTTGGACGTCGTTCGACAGATAACCATGAGAGTTTGCATATTGCCACAACGCTGCTGAGTTTCTTCTCAGTTATTAATTTTAATTTGACAATCAATAAGTAAGTGTAATGCTTCTGTATTGAATAAATAAATTTGAATTGATTTTATGTGATTTATTTTATGTAATTTTGTGAAGTTTCGCTAGATAGCACTGCAGATAATTTTTACCGTACAACTGATCGCCGTGACATTTGTTATACATTTAAGATCGCAGAATATTGTAGTGGGTCGTTTAGATAGTTCAAATATATTTCCATGCATTAGTGTATTTTTAAAGAATATTAATTGAGTTTTAAGGCATATCGAACTATGGGTATTTAATTAATTTTCTCCGAACTGCGATTCATTTCTAAGGCTTAAAAACTAATCCACGAGTCTGACAATCGTATCATATAACTTCACATCGCTATGAGGCACTTGTACTCTTGACATAACATTTTCTTATTGAAAATATATTAATAAACGTTCAATCTATAGTATTGGTAACAATTCTAAAACAAATATTATGATGCAAGTTTTAACAATATCTGATCGAAATCTAGTTATCGTTAAATATATAAATAGTGATTGCTTTCTTAAAACCAGTTTATGGTGCGCCAATCAGTCGGGCGTGTCTTTATTCGCACACCGTCTAGGCAGTAGGTAGTAGGTAGTAGGCAGTTTCTCGTTAACAAGCAATACTAAGCTGCTCAGACGGATCAAATGGAATTGATCTTTGATTGGTTGTGCAGTAGGCGTAAAGTAATTTGTAGTAGCACCTAAGAAATATTAGTTTTATTATTAGTGAATTTATGTAAACGAAAGCATCGTTAATAACTTGGATTTATGTATAATTTTGTCGTTATATATTTGGTCGCGTTTTTTGATCAGTCTTGTTATATAGTTATCGATTTGTGTTTTTATTTTAATTTATATTATTTGTTTTTTTTTTTTTTTTTTATTTAATTATAACTAAATATGATAATGTAACCAAATTTCTTTTAAATGAAAAACATAACAGTGTTTTATTATCCTCCAGGCTAGAATTCTCCCAAGATTGCCTTCATAAGGAGGACACGGGACGGCTATCCGATACAAACGAAGAAAAATTACTAGGATTAGCGGCTGTATGCTTTTTAGGGACCAAATGTAACCGACCGAGTCAAACCGAGAAGGTCCGGTGGTTAGAATGGATCTAATTATTTTTGTTAATGACTGGGAGTAAAATTTTAAAAATCTTTTCTCCTATTGAATGCTGGTTTTCTTGGTAGCAAGTAATTATCACTTACTAGCCTAGCTATAATAATTGGAGTACCAATTCACGCTTTTAACAGTAGGTAAAAGCGTGAATTCCACTTGGTATATTTGAAATCGTTATCCTTGACAACAGCACGACATTAATAGCGTAGCTAATCTTATTTTATATAGCTTTCATTACAGATATTAAAACACACATTAAACTAAAAGTGTATAAATGTAAAATGGTATTAAGTTTTTATGTAATTAGTAATTAAACCGCGGTCGTATGGTGATTAAGACCTGAGGTATCTACAAGATGCTCGTATCACTTTCGGCAGTTGGTATTGACATGTGCTGAGTTATCGGAGTGCGATGAGTCTCTGGCTAATTCGGATTTTCCACCAAATAAACTGGAGCATAACATCTGCAAAGTTTTTGTATCAAATCTGTTGGAGTAGCGTCAAGCATGGCGCACGCCTCGCCATATGCTATAAGATAACGAGACTAATAGCTTCTAAAGGGTAATGATTTTTTGCGGCATAACTTACGAGCATCTCGAGAATGCAACATGCATTTAATATTGCGGCTCCCGTTGAGCGCCCGCCCTCGTTATGTCAAACATGAGGTACATCCCGCCGCATCGCCGCGGCGTTTCCTCGTCTCGCGTCCTCGCCAAGTTTTGAACTCGGTTAAGCTTCGCGGAATAGCTATTCTGAAATTTCAGCAACGCATATGCAAATGTCAGCTCTCGACACTGATTGTACGAGTGGCACGGGGAAAATTCATGCATTTACATTAAATTTCGTCGTTATATATTTGGTCGCGTTTTTTGATCAGTCTTGTTATATAGTTATCGATTTGTGTTTTTATTTTAATTTATATTATTTGTTTTTTTTTTTTTTTTTTATTTAATTATAACTAAATATGATAATGTAACCAAATTTCTTTTAAATGAAAAACATAACAGTGTTTTATTATCCTCCAGGCTAGAATTCTCCCAAGATTGCCTTCATAAGGAGGACACGGGACGGCTATCCGATACAAACGAAGAAAAATTACTAGGATTAGCGGCTGTATGCTTTTTAGGGACCAAATGTAACCGACCGAGTCAAACCGAGAAGGTCCGGTGGTTAGAATGGATCTAATTATTTTTGTTAATGACTGGGAGTAAAATTTTAAAAATCTTTTCTCCTATTGAATGCTGGTTTTCTTGGTAGCAAGTAATTATCACTTACTAGCCTAGCTATAATAATTGGAGTACCAATTCACGCTTTTAACAGTAGGTAAAAGCGTGAATTCCACTTGGTATATTTGAAATCGTTATCCTTGACAACAGCACGACATTAATAGCGTAGCTAATCTTATTTTATATAGCTTTCATTACAGATATTAAAACACACATTAAACTAAAAGTGTATAAATGTAAAATGGTATTAAGTTTTTATGTAATTAGTAATTAAACCGCGGTCGTATGGTGATTAAGACCTGAGGTATCTACAAGATGCTCGTATCACTTTCGGCAGTTGGTATTGACATGTGCTGAGTTATCGGAGTGCGATGAGTCTCTGGCTAATTCGGATTTTCCACCAAATAAACTGGAGCATAACATCTGCAAAGTTTTTGTATCAAATCTGTTGGAGTAGCGTCAAGCATGGCGCACGCCTCGCCATATGCTATAAGATAACGAGACTAATAGCTTCTAAAGGGTAATGATTTTTTGCGGCATAACTTACGAGCATCTCGAGAATGCAACATGCATTTAATATTGCGGCTCCCGTTGAGCGCCCGCCCTCGTTATGTCAAACATGAGGTACATCCCGCCGCATCGCCGCGGCGTTTCCTCGTCTCGCGTCCTCGCCAAGTTTTGAACTCGGTTAAGCTTCGCGGAATAGCTATTCTGAAATTTCAGCAACGCATATGCAAATGTCAGCTCTCGACACTGATTGTACGAGTGGCACGGGGAAAATTCATGCATTTACATTAAATTTCACCGAAATTGGATCCGGGCGACGGGTAGTTTATGTACGAGCGTGCTGTGTCACGTGCGCGGTAGATATTTACGATTTTCAATCGAGTTTCATATGGATAGCGAGTTGGTTTGTGTGTCATTTAGCTTAATATACAAGGCAATAACATACACGTATGTATATAGAACCACTTTAATTTTAATCATGATTAAAAAATCTCGTCTCGTCTAATTAAATGAATAATTATTTTAACATATTTTAAAAGTGCAGCTCTAGTAGTGTTAGTCTCTTGCACTAGTGCGAATCATGTGTTAGTAATCAGTTCCTTCCCAAATAAACGTATTTTATAAATAAATATCTTAATTCTTAATAGAAAAAGTATTACTTGTGTGGTCATAACCTATGTTTGTGTGAGTGTGTTAAGAAAAATTATCTTAATTCTTAACATAAAAACTATTACTTGTGTTTACATATACCTATATGTGTGTCAAGAGATATTGCATATTGTTGGATGAGTTTCATATGTGTCGTTGGGATAACAAGAAAAAAAACCTAATGAATTTGTATCACCACTCTCAAGTTTTTTTTTACTGAACCGGTGATAGTTTTCACTATGAATATGAATAACTAAACGTAAGTGTTATTCTTCCATATATAATTATAGATAGTTATATATGTATCTTCATTGTGATATATCAGAAGCTCTTGTTTTAATACAGTACCCGTCTTCTCATAAAGCAAACGGTTTGGTATTTATATGGCAGGTACACGATTACCTTAAGCAGCACTAGGTGGGCCCGCTCAGCTTCTATCAAATGCCTTTTAATATGTGCACCCCATGAACAAGTCCAATAAGTAAGAAAACAATCAACTAGAACATTCTAGTTTTTTTAATATCTTTTGGATTATTTTAAAATAATTCTAAAAGCAGTTAAAGTCACCGACGTTCCGTTACGCTTGAGCTAACAAAAACAAATTAATCATCTGCAATTTGAAATTGTTCTTAATGTTAAACAATGGTTTTGCGTTAAATGAACTCCTGGTACATTAATTACTGTTTTATGCTGTTTTTATAGCCGTACCTTTATCGGCTCGTGTGATTACCTGTTCATTCTTACTTCTGATTTAAGTCGATGACTCAATCACCTTTTTATCATGATTTATTTACGTGAGTAATTATGTTTCTGTGTTATGAGTTTTCTTTTAAATTACAGGCTTAAAAGAATCCTTTTTAAACCACTGATGATTATTTCTTTATATATTTGTCTTGAATATTAATTTGCAGACAATGTTAAGGGAAATACAAAGATTGAATTCTCACCGCCAGCAAATTCCATGTGGCAACGAGGCCGACCGTTCTAATTCGTTGTTAGTCCCGCTATAAGTCTAGAAAAGGCAATAAATTGGCGCATGGGATAGATCGTTGCGCTCGCGCACAAATCAAGCCACGTCAAAACGATGGTTGGTGGCCACAACTGCGGGCGATAATATGGCCACCCGCTGATTATCGTTCAACTACGATCAGGTTAGGAAGCCGATATCCTTACCAGGTTTTGTAAATGTATGCGTTCCTCCATAGTTTTAAACGTGAGATATAGTCTGACAAAACCTATTATAATTAAGTTATTTTAAACTTATATAAACTTGTTAAAAATAATGTATACACGTTCTTTTCAGTATTTTTTATAAGAGTACAAAAGAGAGAAAAGTTTTTTGGTTTCACATTCCAATTCTCGAAGCAAGGAAAGATGTAAGTGATCCCCGATGGTATGTCGTTCACTATAAGTCTCGATATTGCCAAAGTATTCAACACGCTTAGCTGGGAATTTATCAGGAAGGCCCTTGTACTTCATTGTGTGTCTTATTTATCGACGCTATCCTGCGTGAAGGCCTTCTTAACGGTTTCATAGTCTGTTATAAGAGGTTATGCAGGCAACGGGGAAGAACACCGAGAAGATCAAATAGGTCATCGAGTTTGGGGTATTCATACAATGAGGATGACAGAGCGTCTTCGCCCGTCCCGTAAGTCTACGTCGTTGAGTGATACGGTCGCTGCAGCTTCAAAGAAATTCAAGTCACTTCAAAGGCTCAGTTCACTTTTATTTTCCAATTACTAAAATGAGTAGTACGGAAATATTATTAATTAATTTGTTGAATTTTGGGCTATATTAGTAAAATTTATAAATAAATAACTTCGTTTGAAACGATGCTTTGGTATATCGTATTATCGAAAGCATGTTTCACCGCAAAAACTTATCAAATAGCGGCACGTTTAAAGCAACGATACAAACGGCTCTAAAGCGATAACTTGTCCTACTTTCCACCCAAGACGGTGAGATCGCATATCTCCTGACTGCATACATCATGCTCCGATGTTTTGTTTTAGTCAGCCTACATCTTAATATTTTATCTCGTTCGTGATTGTGTTGCTCACATATTTATATTACAATAAAATGCTTATCGACGTATATTATATATGATTAATTCTTGCCTCACCTTAATAGTAGATTACATTACTATACGTCCTTGCTGTCGTGATTGAATGATAAATGAATAAGTTAAAAGTAAACTATTCCTAAAATTACTCTAATCCAATGGGCCTTGTAATAGATATCGGGAACCTGTCCGTAGAATCAGGTGGCGGTAGGAAAAAAAGCATGAATGAATGTAAGTGCCTTTTTGTTGTGTTGTCACTCCGTTTCCGGCTATATCTGGTCGCACGGCAGAAGCGCGTGGAGAATCGGCGTACGCGTCGGACCGTCGCGTCGCGCACTTGATCGCGCGCCGTGTCACGCACCGCCGACCGTTAATGATTTCAAGCAACAAAACCGATCATCATGGGACCGTACAGTACCCCGGACATAACCGAATTTAATATTCCGCTCTATTGTGCCGGGTGGGAGCTGTGGCAGCCCACCGAATCATGTAGATCTTTTATTTTTGGAACGGTATTCGATGCTTCTGGCTGCATTCTTATTTATTTATATTTTAATTTGATTTTATTAATGATATATAAATAGCTTTGAATGGATATGTATGTGACGTTGTGGTAGGTTCTGAGTTCTGAGTAATAACTTACTTACTGGTTCGGTAGAATGTACATTCGTCGATAGCTTTGCATTTAATTCATTCCTGTAACATCACGATCACAAGTGCTTAAGAGACCCCGCTTGAATAAAGATGAATATCGATTGTGGTTTTTATTTTGTAAACTGTGGAAACATGTGAATGTATATCATATGTCAAGACGTAATTCTATGCCCAAAAGAAAAACGCAACATTCGTCAAAAAGGGAAACACAAAGGCGGAGAAAGATTGCCTAGTGGGTTATTACGAAACTCTTCACGTAGAGTGCTCATCATCGTCTGTATTCGTCGGAGAGCTGAAAAAACTGTAAGGCGACGCAACAGGTAGACGTCCAATTAGAAAGGGCCGCATTTGAGCGACGACGCGCCGCGCGACACCGAGCTTTGATGGGCTCCCTACAAAAACTGCAACCCGTTTCGCTTGCCGCCACAAACACTAGTGGTTTTTGCGCCGTAAACTTGTCGAGCTCTTCACTTTGACTGCGACCTCCTTGTAGCGAATCCTCCTTATATATTGCTTTATCAGACTTATCTGTAACTTTAGACTTTTTTATTTTTGGAATGAATTTAGACGACTTATCGCAACTATAATAATTTGTGTGGGTTTTCTAATGGTTTTAGTGGAAATATTGTTTGGTCGTTATAAATCACATGCCCCACGAGTTCCTCACAACAACTTCGTGTATAGTTGAAATTCTTAATTAAGACTCTTTTGCCTGAGACATTTTAATTTTTAGAATTAATTCTTAGAGCGATGTTAATGAGTTTACTCACGCGATTAAAAATTAAGATGAAAATAAAATAAAATAATATCTATATACAATTTTGTTTGCAGGTTACATAGAATTATTGGCATAAAACGAATGCGTCACATTCTAACTAAATACGTTAGTATGCAGTTTTTTCATTAATTTCACCTTTAATGTTTGACTCTTAATAAATTACAGACCCCCATAAAGCGTGTTTTTAAAGTTATTAGTTCTATTTGCTGGGTGTAATGCAATAGGGTTTTTCGCAAACCCAGATAGGTACCAACCACTCATTATATATGCTACCTCCAAGCACCAATGTTTAGTATTGTTATGTTCCGGCTTAAAGGGTGAGTCAGTGAACAAGGTACAGGTACAATGGCCATAATATATCAGTTCCCAAGGTCGGTGGTGGTTATTAAAATTAAAAAGACTGGTAGCGATGTCGGCTCTCTTCATGATGCGCGATGAAATAGTATCCCCAATCCAAAAGGTGATATTTTCTTTACGAATTTTATATGCCTTTATATCTTCAAGTGATGAGCAGTAGGAATTTTTCGAAGTCGACAACTGACAATAATGTGAACAGCGACATATGCTCATACGCTTACACAGCGTGTTTTGACACGAATTTTCATGCAATATTCTGAAGCACTCGGCGAGTGGGTACGGGTCCTTAAGAGCAACTGAAATTGTCAAATATAATATTGTTAACGGCTTACAGTTCAGTGAGTACTGATATTTCAAGGGTGAAATTTTAATTCACAATTTGTCATTTACGTAAAGCGAAAAGATATGGACAGATTTAAAAAAAAACAAACGTTGAATTCTTTTGTAATTTTTTTTCAGATACATTGAAAGTAAATATTGGATTACACTGTTAGTGGTTTTTAATTTATAATAGTTTCTAAATTTTCGTATCGAAATCTATTTACGTAATATTTATATTTTTTACGATATGTTTCAATAACATGTTGTATCCGCAAATGTCGCTTTGAAATTAATAAACAATTTATTGGTACGGCGTAACAGTTCCTGTTATACACGTAGGCTGTCGTATTAGGTCCAAAGATTGTGCTTTTATAATGTACGTTGACTTGAAAGTGCAGTTAGCTCAACGGATGAGCGTGTGATGAAGTTTTAATGACATAATCCAGATACCGCTGACTCGATTAACCTGGCTACTTGAATCTCGGTAGACATCCATCTTCACGCGTACTTGTTTTACCGATGGACGTAAGGAGTATCGATTATAGAAACGAGTCGCAGTCAAAGCAATCCTTCGCTTCTTATTCGATTATGTCAACGATACCTTCGTATTGTAAAGTATTATTGATTATTATAATTATTATTTGCATTTATTTAATCGATCGATGCATCGAATTTTCTCTTCTGTTTAATTCTTTCTCTATCTTCTCAGTAATTCTTATTTATCAACACTTGTGCATGTGATGATCGTCGATTTTAATTTTCGTATTGATAAACAAGGCATGTTAGTTAATACGCGATTATCATGATAAAAATGCGTGGACATTTACTATGTGTTGATTTCTAGATTAATGTAAATTCAATTACACTTTATTGACATATTATAATGTACATATGTAATGTGGAAATGGTGGAAAAAAGTAATTCTCTTTCTGTCAGGTGGTTTATTATAATTTTATTTAGATTATTAGTTTTAATTTACATGTGATTTTAAATAGTTTTATTTCTTGGCATTTCATTACTCTGAAGCGTTGTTAATGTCTTTAATTTTTAGAGAGAGAGAGAGAGAGTCTTTAATTTAATAGAAAGAGAGAGAGAGTCTCTCTTTTTCTTGTTTAAAAATAAAATTAATGTATACTATAATAAGGTCGTCATATTTCTTATATATATAAATTTTCTAATCCTAGTCTTATTCTCAATACGAAATTGAGTACCTTTGTGAACATCCGCAACCTTCTTGCGGATATCGTAATTGTAGATTTACATCCAAAATTTTCTATCGAGGGAGTTATCATATTAGTGATTAAACTTTTATTTGATATCATAAATTTGTACAACTTTCCTCTATTTAATTCTTTATAAATTTTATTGTACATATTAATATGTATTATTAACTGATTTCCACGACAAGTCTGAAGAATGTCGACGTGGGTCGGAAAGTGGCGTTTGATATATAATGCCACTTAAATTTACCGCCGCCTTTCCCGTATTCAGTAGCCGTAAAAAATAATATGTTTCAAACGAACGAGATATGTTTACGTGTACTATATATTTAAAGTTTTATACTTGATCTGCTACATTTAGTTCTATTTACAGTCGATTCAGCGGGTACTTTATGCACGGATTTACATTTTATACCAATATATACAAGTAATTGGATATTATTTTCCTAAGTTATGAGTGCAATGTTAGGTCTAGTGTGTAGTGGGTTTTATAAAGTAACCATCGTTATTTTATCAATTGAATTATTTCATAGAGTTTATTACGATTGTTGATAACGATTCCGATCTTTGTCACATTAATTTTATACTTGTAGCCGTATTGAGAATTTATATTTTGTAATAAATAAATTATACTTCAACTAACTATTAAAATTCTGTACCTCGAAGGATATATTTTTGAAAGAAATATTTTTAGTCGACGTTATTTTCAAGTCGTAGATATTATTGTATGATGTAGGCATCATACAATAATAACTAATTTTTTAATTTCGTTCCTTTCGCTTTGGTTATTTCCGCTCATCGTTGATATTCAGTTGACATGTTATTTGAAATTCGCTTGGTGGTAGGGCTTGTGCAAAACCCGTTTGGGTAGGTAACACCCTTTTATCATATATATTGACGCTAAACAGCAATTCTTAGTATTCCATTCTATGTGTTCCCGGTGGGTGAGTGAGCCAGTGTTAATACAGGCACAACTGATAAAACGTCTTAGTTGCCAGTGCCAAGGTTGGTGGCGCATTGACATGTTAAGAATAAATATTGGACAACATCACATACATTACTCTGATCCCAATGTAAGTAGCTAAAGCACTTGTGTTATGGAATTCAGAAGTAACGACGGTACCACATACACCCGGACCCAAGACAACATAGAAAACTAATAAACTTTTATCTACATCGACTTGGCCGGGAATCGAACCTGGGACCTCGGAGTGGCGCACCCATGAAAACCGGTGTGCATCCACTCGACCATGGAGGTCGTCGTAAGAATGGTTAATATTTCTTTCAGCACTAGTCAAAGGTGCTGGCGACCACTTACCATCAGATGGCTAAAATTATATGCATATATCATAAATAGTATTACATTATTAGAAATATTTTTAGTATTGTTGTTATATTTTTTTCGTAATTTTAGTATATTGCTATCTACTCATATTTTTCTAATGAAATGTGTGTCTACATATGTATGTATAGTAAAAAATCATATACGAAAACATGTTAAATAAACGATTAATTATTGTTCACATTAATATTGGTCATGTTTGACGAAGCAATTATGATTGAGAAGAACACCCGTGAACTAGAGGTCGCACGTGTTAGCCGACTGATGTAGGTTGCTGATAGTTTTTTAAGCTTCTATTAATTTTATGGTCCACTTAAATAACAAGTATAATATGTTTTTTTTTTAAATTTATAATAACGTGTATATTTAATTTTGAAGTACATAAGTACTAGAGTGTACAAAACTCGTTGGATATTAAATAATGTTCTCTCATACGTTTTAAAAACCGGAACAAGTGTTGTGTTGTTATGCTTCAAAAAGCTTTGCGATATAATTGCCTTTCGTAACGAATTGCTTATCAAAACAAAACTTTCAATATGCACCGTACTAAACCATAAAGTGTGAAAAATAGTAATTACTTTTATTTTCTACCTATAATGAAAATTACTGTAAGAACTAAGGTTTGTTTGTTTGGTTTTTTATACCGTGTTTTGGATTTGATTGTCAGCAATTTTTTTAATGCAGCTAAAGCACAGAGTTGGCTTCAAATAAATGGGATGAGGACAAGAGCGTTTTACTGATAAAACAATGAGAAAACGTTCCTGTGAAGGATATATTCTAAGCTATATTTATCGCTCAATGTGTAGTATATATCTTTGATGTTAAGGGTAACGTGTCATAATTTAAGTGCTTGTTTATTTTCAGTTAAATTTTATGGTAATTGTCTAAAATTAGACAAGAGAACTGTCCTCCTGAACATTTTCTATTCATCATAATTTTAGTACTACTCCCCCTGCATATAAATCCTTTCCTTAAATAAATTATACGTTTTGATACGATTGGTCTTTTCTGTCATGTTTCATGGTATAGGTATACGGACGGGCAAATGGGCACCTGATGGTCACCGCCCAAAGACATAGCAGCTGAAAGATATACTAATCATTCTTGACATTGTCTAGAACTAAGATCCCTCGTGCCTGTTGTCACTAGCAATCCAAACCAAAGAACAACGATACTTAGCGTTCCCGATTGACGGTAGAATATCTGACGCGTGGCCAGGTAACCTTAATTATTAGATGGACAGTAATTTCGATTAATTTTCTTTATGCATATATTTTATGTGTATTGTTGTATCGTGCGAAGCGATTAACGATAATTTGTGGCGCTGCAACGTCGGATCTCGTGTATTATGGTGGTCAGAGTTAATTACTTGCAGCCGATGATTACATTGAATTATCTGCTGAGATACAATCGCATTCATTGTTATAATAAATTGAGATATATGTCCAAACGAATTCATAGGTTATTTATTTTCGATTATCCTTAAAGTTTGATATACCGCGTGAATGTCGTTGTAATAAACAAATAGTATTATCATTTACAACCATTGTCGTTTCGTTTATATGAGTTTTGGATGTGTTAGCTCCGTCATGATCTATATATATTTATATATAAACTCAATGATCCGATCCGACTTGGCACTTTGTCAAATTAAGGTTTAAATTATACATTTGGATATTGACAAGCGATGTTTTGGTAATGACACTTTTGAATTGTAATTTATATTTCTTAAACTTTATGTTTTATATGGGCCATGAAACTACTTAATCAAATGTGTATTTAATGTTTCAAATCTAATAAACTTAAAAAATATAATGTAATTTACATTTTTTGCCGTCTTAACTCTTAGTCATCTCACGCACACTAAGATATTAAATATCTTATCTTGCATACAAAATTTTTGTATGCACGAGGGTCACTCACAAATATTTTTGCACGTCGATTATACACGTGGAGGGGCGCGTCATCTTGAGTGAATAGATCTTTGTATTAAAATGATATTTATGTGAATACAAGAACAAACTAACGACGACAAACTCACACTCATAAACGTAAAAAAGTGAGTGATAAAAAGTAAAGAACAGATTATCATGAACAGCTACCGTAGCTTTTAAAGTGGGAGATCGGATACTGCATTTGTTCGATTCCAATGGCAATAATAAAGATAAACAAGAAATAATATGGTACTGGAATTGTCATGACATCATTGGCCGAGATCGAAATAATTTATGGATTCGTTAAAAAAATTGCGTTTAGAATGTCGGAAATTCGAATTTGTTATTGGAACTTTGGAATTTAAATTAGAGTGGAATTAAATATTTCAGTTAAATAGTGTTGTACCTTGTATAGAGATATATTAATTATATTTATATTGAATAATAATACAGCAGGGTTATAATGTTGTCTTAGATTTTCGCGATTATTACACATTGAAATAAAACTAGTTTTTTAACGGATTTAATCGCGTATATTAATTATTTTATTTTAACATCCCGACGTTTCGAGCACTTTGCAGTGTTCGTGGTCACGGGCAGTCTGCCGCTATATATAATATACGCGATTAAATCCGTTAAAAAACTAGTTTTATTTCAACAGCAGGGTTTTTAATAAAATTCATGTCATATGTAAATCTAAGGTTTTTTTTATCTGTAATCATTCATCTCAGCCATTCTAATATACATATATGTAAGTATACATAACATCAGATGATCAGTGATACCCTTCGCAGTACACAAGCTATGTATGTTCGTTTTATATGTGAAGTGATACGATGAAACCGAAGGCACCAAACAATAAATCAACACGCTACGACTGTATTTCTTTCGTAATCAGCTCATATCGATACCGGTGCTCGCAGTTGTGGCCGCCTAATTATTGTCGACTTTTACGATCGCCATAACGAGTTTTCACTTGGAGCCAATCACGATTTTACGGCGCTGTTGTTGAGTTTTTAATTATTATTCCTTTTTCAAAATGAATCCTTTTTAATAATAATAAAAAAAAAATTATGTAGTTAGTAGATGCTATCTATTGTCTTTCGAAAGTATTTTTTAAAGTTTAATGATATATATCGTGATTGATTTTAAAATGTCAGTTGTGATATATTTCATTGATAATAATCTTAATTCGGAGATAAACAATTGGGCACATTAAAAATCTTTTGATTTTTAAGTAGTTTTATTTGCATAATATATATTTAAAGATAAAAAATCATCAGAAGATCACCTTCTGAACGGTATTCGACCTTATTTATGATCGTATCGCCGGAGAACGCTAGCAACTCCTATTCCACGGCGGCCTCTGTATGTTTTTATGAAGGAATCTCAATTTCTTATCTCTTCCGATATTAACATATTGATTATAAATCCCAAATCGATGTGCGATAGACAAGAAATTAAAAGTAGGCTTCGGTTTCAACCGCTTTATAAAGCGCGTACATATATACATATATAATTATTTTCTTTAGTAATATTTATTATTGTGTACATGGTCTTAATATTTGTTTATAATATGTGATTATGAAGTAAGTAAATTGTTTCTCGTGTAGATTCTAAACGAAAGATATCAGAATCAAAATTTAAATGGTTGTAATACAGAAAAGGTTGATATAATAACTCATTTGTATCATTTGATTTCATAAATTTTAACACATTCTGTAATACATGTTAATTTTTAAACAGAATTTTAAATATTCTCGATATTACAAAAACTTAGACTGAAACGACACGACGCATATGACATTGTTATTATCACCCAATAGCACAGCTGGACACAGCCTATATACATAAATAGATATTGTGAATAAAGAACGTAGAGTAAAACCATAATTGTGTTAAATCGGACCGATCAGCAAATATCTTATTAAAGATGGTTTACCACAAAATTAAATAATAAAATCGATAAATGTAGTTTTATAATATACATACGATGATCTTGTGGTCTTTATCTATACTAATATTTTGAAAAAAATTGTTTGTTTCTAATGAAACGAATGATCCGATTTTAATAATTCTTTCGTCATTAGAAAGTTGCTCTATCTAAAACTAAAATAGGCTATACTATTTTAGTAATAAGATAATTTCAGTACGTATGTTCTTAGTCACAGATTGAATATCTACAGCTAATCTATTATGCTTTTTTTTAAACAATTTAGAATTGAAAGATTGAAAGAATCTTTACAGTTAATTGATCAGCGGTATGGTCCCCGTGTCCCATCAAGCCGATCGACTTATCTCGGCATCTGAGCACGGAGATGTAAGATATAGGCGTCATCTGTTCCGATGTCGAGGTGTCCGAATATTAGGAGCGTAAGCAATTTGTCAAGTTCGATGTACGTTTTGTTAACGGTACCGTGTTCGCTCATACGTACACGGTGACCGAGAGTGGTACATTCATCATCGGTTTGTACGTCAGACCTTATGTCATGGAGGTACGCTTTAGTAGGGTTATTGATTACCTACGCGGGATTCAGTGCGAATATACGTCATGACTGTAAAAGGATGTAAAATGTGTTGTCAAATATTAGAAACAAAATGGCCAATTTTTTAACGAAGATTTTTAACGCAGGTTTCAGTAGGTTTAACTGGGAGATATCGTTACGTAAGGAAACGCCGATATTTCAGGCGACTCTTCCATCCCTTTCTTTTCTTCCTTGTCTCTTTCTATATAAAATTGTTATTTTTATAATTCACACGGTTTTTTTTTCATAACAATTTTTTATCTTGTAATTTTATATATATTCAAATATTGTTAATTTATTACATGGTGTTGTTAATACACATTACATACGTAGCGAAAACAATTTTGTTTTTTGCTTAGTTCTTCTAAATTTTAAGATGCATGTTGAGTTCAATGATTATGCAGATACATATCAAGAAGATTTTCGTATATTATGTATTCGTACTAAAAATTGAATAATAAGTGTCGCTAATATTGCTTACGCCGAAAAGTAAATAAAAATTATGTTCTGTTAAGTTCTATGACAATACATACATATCGACACTGAAAATAACTTTAAACCTAATTTCTCAAAATTATCAAATTGGCGTTTTAGCCTGTTTTTCTTTTCCACTGATGAAGTATTATTTTATTAATTTGTAAGTACCGAATCAATGGTAAATCTCCAAAGATTGCAGGTTTAAATCCAGGCAAGTAGGTACCATTGAATTTTCATGTAGTTAAGTCATATTAATTGCTACACCTCAACGATACACTATAATATAAATTAATTATTTGTGTATTGTCTTTACTTTCTTTTAAATATCGTAGATATTCTAAAACCATTTAATATTATCGGTGATCGGTTATCGGAATACATCACGGTTCTGTTGATAGACTCGCCTCATTTACATTGTAAAAGTGAAAAAAGAAATCCTGTTTCTTAACAAGGCACCCGTACGCCCCGATCAGGTTGCGAAGTCGACACTTGGCCCCTTGTGACTATTTCCAATTCAATAAACTTAAATGAAAGAACGTTGAATGGAAGAAAGAATGCGAAGACGCTCTCTATAGTGTGATATTTTTATGTCGCATTGACGCATACTATGCATGGATTTATAAAAATGCTGTCCTGAAATATTTCTGCAATACTAAAGGTTACTTATGTCGATTCGTAATGTAACAAATTAATTTATTTTAAAATAAGAACTACTTTAATTTCAAACAACATCACACTAATAAAATTTAAAGCATTTATTAGCGGTTAAAATGTTGATTCTACTAAGAAAAACTAGTATGAAACTCAATTTTCACTCGTATTCAATAATCATATTCAATTGTCTTGGTGCTTTGTGTCCGTCTATGTGGTTGCACCCACTCATCTTATATTCTACCACGAAACAGCAATGTTCCGGTTTACAGGTACCGTCTGAATTAATTTGTTATGTATCGTTTGGGTCTGGAAGGTCATTTGGAAGACCAGATATGACTTCTTAATTTAAACGAAGAATCAAGTTGTGGTACAGAAGTCGAGAGAGAGAGAGAGAGAGTATTTTTGTGTGTATTCAGAAAAGTAATATCGTAAAAAAGAATTGTTTGTTTTTTAAGTTAAAATGTTTTACATTGTTTTTTCTTTACTAATATTATTTTTTAATATAGGGAAACAAACAATTAAATGACACTTATGGCAGAATAATATACAATATGAAATACATCAGCTAAGTTTCCATTAATACTAATTATAAAGAGGTATTTGTTTGTTTGCATGTAAGGCATAATCTCCAGTATTAAAAATGTTTTCGTTGGCGGTATTACATTGTTCCTGAGTGTTATAAGGTATAAAATGTGTTTATATCATATAATTTTCTTTATTAATAAATTAGCATTAGCATTAGCAGCTTGTAAATTTTCCCACTGCTGAGCTAAAGGCCTCCTCTCTTTTTGAGGAGAAGGTTTGGAGCATATTCCACCACGCTGCTCCAATGCGGGTTGGCGGAATACACATGTGACAGAATTTCGTTGAAATTAGACACATGCAGGTTTCCTCGCGATGTTTTCCTTCACCGCCGAGCACGAGATGAATTATAAACACAAATTAAGCACATGAATATTCAGTGGTGCCTGCCTGGGTTTGAACCCGAAATCGTCGGTTAAGATGCACGCGTTCTAACCACTGGGCCATCTCGGCTCTTATTCATTTCGGGATCAGCTGCCTCGAGGGAAGCCAGTTGTTGTCAAGCTGGTCTATATTGACAAATCATTCAGATGAAACTCGATAGAGTTTACCTTCAAACTATGCCAGATTCTGAAAACGGTTTATTAATAAATGCACCTGTTAAAAACGACGCATATATACGCATACAAATTATAATTTAGCTAGATTAACTTCTTATATTTATTAAACGTAATTATCACTATCACTAATAGTATTAGTGTTGCCGAAGTTTTTCTTAGATTCGTTCCAATATTGAAAAAAAAAACTACGAAAAGCAATATCGACCATAAGGCGGTTCAAGGAAACTTTTGGTTATGTTTCATTACTATCAATATTGGTTATCTTCCCGCTTATGAGATATAGATATAGTAAATTAGGGCATCGTCTTTTTTACTATATTTTATTAAAGTAAATATACTATGCAATTGATTACGATATAATTCAAGTATGTGTAGTTACATAATATATACTATAATGGAAAGTAAAGTAAATAACAGGTATGTAAGTGTCATTGTGCAGAAAGGTACTCGTGTACTTGAAAAGCGGGTAGTCCGACCCACAAACACTACTGCGTTGGCCATCCTCGGCACGGATCGGAGAGGCTCAGACCTTCACGTCCTCGTTAGTGAGTACGGCAGCACGAGGCCATCACGGCTGCCATCCTCTTTAGGGTCGCCTGAAACGTGTTTGTTAGTGCTGGACTAAAGCGCCCTCTTCTTGATAATGTTAGGTGTCTATACCACCACGCTGCACTAATGAACTATTATTATACCCACATATTAAGCATATTAAAAAATGTGGTTGCCCGGATTTGAATCGGCAATCTTCATTCAGGATTCACTAGTTCTAACTATTGGGCTATCTAGGCTCCTTATTTTAATAATTCTGTGATATTATGTACATATAAAATTTTTGTATAAAAATTTTATTAGTGAAATCATTATTATTACAAAAACTGAATTGTATACTGTATTTATTACCACGAACATGCAACAATGTATTAAAAGATACGTTTTAATAAAATGTTGTTTTTTAATGTATCGAGATGGGTTCAGTGAAAATCTACACTATAACTTTTATTCCAAAGCAAATGAAATGGAATCAAGAGACTATACTATCTGTTAAAGCTTACTGGAATGGTTGTGGTATGGGAAGGTCGAATAACAGAAATTGTTCGCTTCACACAATGCATATGCAGTGGTACATTTATCTCAATTAGTCCCGAAAACATAATTTATATTTCGTACGCATAATTTAAGGATATTCTTTTATTTATTGACCAATTTGCCGAGCGTTATTCATATATTTTCCAGTTAAAACGACCTGCAAAACTCATCGGTCCGGGGTAACCTTTTGACAATTTATGAAGCAATCAGCGTTTCTTTTCTCGTGTTTATTTGGGGAATTATTTATTTTATCTCGATGATGTTGCTGGAAATTGTTTCGAAGCTCGCTTAATATTCATTGATCTCATCTCGAGATTTGTTTACGCCGGCCCGCGTAGGCGCCGAAGTAGTGTGCTCAAATTAAAAGACATTTGAGATAAGCGTCCACCGCCTTATAGCGTCACGTAGCTTGTAGATTTTACAACGGCTTGTTGATTTTTAATAAAATAAAATTAATATTTTCAATTTATAATTCAAATAAGGTTAAATGTATATATATAAGATGGCTCAGTTGCTAAAATACGTGATTTTTAATCGAAGGATCTAATCTGTGTTAATAATAGGAATTAATCTAGTCCCTAGCGTTGGAAAAAAGGGCGGAAGAAATAAAAAATTACGCTGAACAGGAAATCAACATATTTCAGTAGTGAGATATAAACAGGCTATAATTGCTCGTAGGAGTAGCAAGTAAAGTCTTACGGAGAATTAAGATGGTACAAAGAGAGAGGCCGGAATTAGTAGTGGTATAATTATCAGTGGATCGTCAGCCGTTGCCTCTGCTCGCGACCGGTCGCAGCGCCCTGGGGCTTCACGAGGTGTGAATATGGAGCTCGCCACTTGTACCGTTTCATGTACATTGACAATTTTAATTAGGCAATTTGGAATGTTTTTATTGACGATTAACGATGAAATATAATTTTTTGTTGCTATCTTAATAAACTTAAGGGGTTTTATTTTATTTTTAATTTCGATTTCAGTTGCGGTACAAGTTGTAATTGATTATTATTCAACACTTTATGTCGTTTGATTGTTTTGAGTACTAACGTATTATTTATTTTTCTAAAGAATGATCGTCTACCGACAACTTAACGGTGGTTTTATGCCGTTCAAATAGTTACCCATTCATCATTACGACCGGCAAAGATAAATATATTTTCCAGTGTCCTGGTTTGACGGGTGAGCCAGTGTAATTACAGGCAAAAGGGATATAACTTCTTAGTTCGAATAGTCGAATAATAACAGGCGGTGCATTGAAGATGTGGTTTATACTGCTTTTCGTAATAAATAAATTAAAATTTATTACTGTTTCCAACTATTTCTTATTCGCTTCAAAGCGTGACAGGTCTATATTCGTAGGTCTTTGTCTTCTGCGTGTAATCTGTAATTCGTGTGCTTAATACATTATACCATAGAAATTAAATTCGTTGGCAACCGATAGACGGTTGAAGAAAGATTTTGTCGTATTTGATATTCTGTATCTAACATTTTGATGGCCTTCTGTAATCAAATTTGACATGTTGATTGAGATAATTTGCTGCGTATCCGGATGAAGAATGTTAGGATTTTTATTATTACCCGTCAATGATTGCAAGTAGGTATTCAATGGAATCAAATATGAATTGTTATAAATTTAAAACACTTCTAACGAGACAAAGCGCAAAAGTATTGCTAGAAGGAGAAGAACTAATTAAAAGTTTGGTTCTGTACTAATAATTCGTTTGACTGTCAGAGTTTTGCGTCGTTAATTTTAATTAAAGAAACGTGGGCCGGAGTTTGTAATAATATTAAAGCATTCAAATTGGTGATCCGCTAAACTTCGACATTCTGCCGGAGGATGAGCGTTCATTCGTTTTAATTAACCCTTCCGTAGGTCTCATCGGCCCTCCTTTTTCTAAAACTTTGCAATTTTATTTTTTTGGTTAACCGACTACGATTTATCAATTATAACCGCCGACTTACAGTCATTACATGTAAATTATCCCATTATTAGTTTACTTCAATTTTTACTCAAATTAAATCAAACCAAAATATACTTTATTCAAGTAGGCTTTTACAAGGACTTTTGAATCGTCATTACACCAACTATATTAAGTGAAGCTACCACCGCCTTGGAATGTAGATTCTACTGAAAACCAGCAAGAAACTCTATCTTTTATAACATCTATTTCTATACATTATGAGTTAAATTGCTTTGTATATGAATTATACAGACTTTTTTATATTTAGTAATTTATGTATCTTAAATTTAATTAGTTATTCTATGTGTTTGTAGCTCACTAGCAGTACAATGACACGACAATTCGATAAGAGTGGTGGATAGATCAAGCGTAGGATCAACAGCTTAAGCTTCCGTGCATCAGAGAGCTTGTTAACAAGCGCTCTGATGCACGGAAGTGTTATAAAAAAAATCTTATAAATCTCCTGATCTGTACTTGTAGAAACTAACCACAACACCAAAGATGCAGTTAATATTTAACATAAATTCTATTTGAAATATATTTCTCACTTATCATTCCGACTCAGCGATTAAATCCGCAACTCAATTCGTAAAAAATAACGTTGCTGTCAAACGGTGAAAGAATGATGTTTTTATTTATGGCCGGCGTAACGTAATTTAACGGATCGTATTACTTCTTCCTAGTCATCCTTTTGTTACTTTTGTGCCATGTTCCTAATTCCGAACGCGTTTCAACCCTGTCCACGTATTAATCTCGGTGGTTCTTTGATTAAGACTCACTGTGATGTATTTACTTCGCTGACGTAATGGCAACACATACGTCAAGTGTCTGCCTTATTGGCTGGCGGATTGGTTTAATGGTGCCAATGTCCATTCGTATACGAGATATGACCTTTTATGTTTTGTTGATAATATTTACAATTACGTTTCTCGCTTGTCTCGGCTCGGTCTTGTATGGTTCATGTATTAAAGATAACTATTAAAAAAATTATGGCTCACTCGTAAATAATATTGACACTGTTCCTTTCTTCTGTCAAGATCAGCTGATTGAAACCTATTCAGTGGAAATAGGGTTGATATGACTTTATAAAATGATTATTTTTACTTTTATCTTTGCGGCGTATTTTTAATATCTTATCTATTGATTTTTATTGCACCGTCAGAAGCTATTTATATGTTTAAGTTTAAATCTTTAATATCTTGTTTTAGTAATAAGTAAGGGGGAAGTTTTAGTATATAATATTACTGAAAATATTGGGACATCTTTTCTATTGTTACGAGTACTTATTATAAATATTGTTGATTATATTTGATATAGAATAAATGCAAACTTATTTTTTATTCAGCTGTGTTATATAAGGACGAATAAGTTACCGAACAAGTTTTCGATCATTTGTATCGAATTTTAAATGGTACCATATTATGTAATGGTTACCCGGTTTCGCATAGTTAGAGTAAAATTCTACATAAAATGGTTATATTGTAATACATTTAATTTTATCGGTTAACCGTAATGCCATTTTGAGTTCTCAATCGGCGACCAGACATAGTCATATTTCAGCTTAATAACAGAAAAACTTAATAAATTATACACCTAATCCTTCCTCATGAGTCAGTCCGTCCACAGTGAAAACCGTATGAAAATCATTATGGTAGTTTTTGAGTTTATCGAGTTTGAATACACAGTCAGACAGTCGCGACGACTTTGTTTTATAAAAGTCATTAATTCATGTTACGTCATCTTATTCTGATGCTCTTGATTAAATGTAAAATGTACTTTAGCATGATTTACGATCGTTAAACGAACGAAACTAGGATAAACTTCATATGTTAACGAACGTGCCAATTAACAACTAAGAATCGTTAAATCAGAAATGCAAATCTATAAACGTTGAACTTCCTTGACCTTACCGAATTCGCAAATAATATAAGCTTGATATTATTTAAATAATTAATTATGTGTCATGAGAATTATATACTAAATATATTAAATATGATATTAAGAAATGTTTATTTGAATGGAAAATAATACTGAGTTTTCATTGTTTTATTAAATAATAATATTTTTACTTGGTAGTTGGGTTTTGTAAGTAAGTCCGTTTGGTTATTTTGCCGCCACACAGCAATACTTAGTATTGTTGTGTACAGGCACAAGTTAGTAATCATCTTAGTTACTAAGGTTCATCGGCAATGCAATGTTAATATTCCTAACAGCGTTAGTATCTATGGGCGGCCTATTCGCTATTCCCCACATTTTACAATAAAAACATATCAACTCAACTTGCAGGTAATATCCGAATTAGGTTTCTGTATCCATCAATGTAATTAGTTCTTAGCGCCTCTCAATCAATACGGTGCCAGGGAACTTGCCCAGAAACAATTATTAGATGTTATCAAGGTAAATTTGTGACAGGTAATACGATCGACGGTAAGCCGGATGAATCTTATTTCTTTCATTCATAAGAAACACTATAACGATTTAAATTAGTGGCATGATGGCAAGTAAGTTATTTATTCTAAAGGAAATTAAAATTACCTTTGTTTAATTCTTCAATGCGTTTTGTATTTAATTTAGATATTGAGCAACAAAGATAGAATCAGTTGTGCAGTATTATGTTTTGATTTCAATGGTAAAGTCCTCAATCATTTCCTTTACTCTCATAATCCGGCCGGATGAAATACTGGAGCGAGTATGTCATGAGTGTGTTTATAGTTAACTTCTTATTTTCGAGTCGATACCAAGGATTTTTGAAAAAAATACCATAAGTTTTGCAGACTTGACTCAGAGTTTGTGTCGAGAAACTGAGGCTCTTCAGAATTATAAGCTAGTGACTAGACCGACCCTGCAATCAGTGTAATTATATGGACAAGGGACGTAATATCATAGATTCCACGCATGGCAGAGCATTGACAACTTAAAGAGTTGTTTATACTTCCCGCAATTTTCGGTGTCTATGGACGGAGATGGCCACTTACCATAAAGTGATCCGTAAGAAGTACTCGTCTAAAAATATTTTTTAAATGATGCCCTCAAATAATATGACACAACTTTTTGGGAGAAAATAACACTTGATCGTGATATTCTATAAGTTCAAATTTGTGGCGACTGTGGCAATAAAATCAGAAAATACACATCAGAGCTTAAAATTGTTCAACTGTTAATAATACGTGATGAATTATAAATGACACAGCATACTAATTAACATTGTAAATTAATATGTACTTGTTGACTTTAATAAAACCGTCATAATTAAATAAAAGACCAAGCCACGTTATTTCAATACTTTTTTTTTTTTTGCAATCAATACCTTATGTAATTATAATAAAGGAGTAAATTATGTTTGTATGTTTTTAACGATTCACGCAGAACTAATTCGATAGATATCATCAGCAGCCTGGAAATTTCCCACTGTTTGGCTAAGGTTTCCTCTCCCTTTGAGGAGAATGTTTGGAGCATATTTCACTACGCTTCTCTAATGTGGTGGAATACACATGTGGCAGAATTTCGTTGAAATTAGAAACATGCAGGTTTCCTCACGATGTTTTCCTTCACCGCCGAGCACGATATGAAGTATGAACACAAATTAAGCACATGAAAATTCAGTGGTATCTGCCTTGCCTTTGAACCCGAAATCATCGGTTAAGATGCATGCGTTCTAACCACTTGACTATCTCGGCTCGATGGAAATAAAACTTCTATATTATATAAGCTAAGTTAAGCTTTCTTACATCGGACGTAAGAAATATTGGAGGCTAAATATATGTCATTACGTCATCGCAGTCGGAGAGACAATCGTCGTTTTGGGCGTTTGCGAAAAGAACGCCGTCCAAACTATTACCGATACCCGAAACGTAATGAACATTTTTAAATCGTTAAAATTTGTACTATCATCACATCACAAAGAAAACGTAATATTTTAAAGATTACAGTAATTAAAAAAATTGCGACAGCTGTAGTTTAAATTACACGAAATCATAATCATTTTTAAAATAGTCTAGATATGATATTTCTTTATAGTTTGAAATTCGAACTAATTGTTTTAGACAAATTTATATAATTAACGCATAAAAATACGATAATGTAAATAGATCGGGTTGGAGAGTGCAGCAGTAAAAAAATAGGATGTATAAATCATTATGTAATTCAAACAAAGTCAGGTCGAGCAGCTAGTTTTATAATATCATTCATTAATAACGAATTATAGTTAAGTAATTATTTGAATAGAACACCGACGTTCAACGTCCTTTTATAATATCCGTTCCGTATATTTTTTACATTGCATGGAAGTTGTGATTTTTTGTGTCTACACACAGCTGTTTCACATATAATAAAATTTATTTGAATGTTGCTTACATGTAGCAATTTCCCTGTCTATGGTTTCGAGGTAGAATTTCTATTGTGAAAGAATGGCCGGTAGTCGACCTCATTATATCGAATGAATTGCCGAAGCGCGTAATAGTGGGGCAACTGCTTACATGGTAAATTATGTATCAGCCGATGTCATTGTGATAAATAATTTAGTTCGCTTTATTTATTGTGTAAATACTCAGGAAGTGCCAGTCTTGTGTTGTAATTATTTCAATAAAAATATACGTGTAATTGCGGCAAATTGTCGTTTTTAATGATTTCTTAGAATCGTTTCGCACTTTGCCTTTCAAAGTTATAATACTAACTTGAATATCGCTGTATTTGTTTTTTTTTTTTGTATTTGATATGATATGATATGAATGACGAACAGTTATTTTAACGGACGTTTATTAAGCACTCATTGACCTTATTTGCTAATGTTATTTATACAGTTTATATGATACGCGAACATAAAATTCACACTTGTAACGCCTACTACTTAAATAATATTATTATATACTAAAAACTTATCTTGTATCTCTTGTTGTAAGTAAAATGTATATTGGTTTAGTACTTTTTTTCAGTTCGCCATCTATATTATTAATATAGATGTATTAGATTCATGTAAAATAATTATGCAACTTTGTCTGTCCTGATATTTATTCGATTGATATTTATTGACAAGTTGTTGAGCTCACGTGTTCTCAATGATAACAATAGATTTACAATAGGTCTTAGATATGGTTCTAATACAGCGGTATTTAATCGTATCGCATGTCAAAGCTTTTGTTGAATACTTATTTTTAATAGAACTTTAATATAGCTTTTTATGGCAACTTAGTTGTAGTACATATTTTTCCAGGAGTTTTTATATTAAATAATATGTAACTTCCATTTGACTAACCATCAGACTTGTTTATGCGTAGAGCCGGAAAAAATTAAACAAAACACGTAGTTTTATAGTATCGTGATACAATATATTGAATATATTAAGAAACTCAAAAGTCGTTACTGACGAGTGGTAATTGGTATAGTAAAAAGCCAGACGAAGACAGGATACGCGTTTATACTTGGCCGAGAATTCATTTATCTTTTAAGAGTTATAACAACGAGTGATTATCATCTGACCTTTGCAACCCGTCTAAAGCATACCGGTATTATATTACGTTAGATTAAACATATATCAGATACGTATGATAATAACTAGGCCGGATAGTTCGTTATACAAAATTAAAATATTATTGAAACACTTACAATAGAAAAACGTATAATTTAAGCCAAATTAGCTGTAGATGTAACCACTAATTTAAGTTGCAAATGTCCCACACCTTATTACTAGGTTATTAGAACCTCTTTATTAAACAACTCTTTGGTTTCTTTTGCTCAAAATAATGGCATGATATATATATAAGAAAATCATATTGAAATATTGTGCCTAAAATTAATGGTAGATTATTATTGAAGTAATCTAATCTAGTTTAAAGTCAATAATAAAGCGAAATTAATAAATAAAAGATTAATTTTATAATGTATAATTTAAAAATTAATTTCTATCGTTACCAAGACACTATTTTTATCTTCGATGCTCTGACGATTCTCATTAAAGCTAGGTGCCTAAAACGGAGGCATTAGTTTTAATAGTAAAGATAAGAATTATTTTAAAAACCAGTTCCTCGGAATTGCCCGGTTATTTACTGGCTACGTGATTTGTAATGTAATTGTCTTTTCAGATGAGATATTTACATCGATATCCACTTTAGATAAGTGTTTTATTAATTAGAAATCCATATATTCGTGTAAAGAATTCTGATGAGAGAAATACTATTCATTTTTTAGACCGTTGTTCTTGTTTACCTTAAGTTTTCTCTTATAAATGTTTATCTTAAATTGAGCCGAATGAAATATTTGTTGATGCGGCTTTATTATCAAAGAAGAATATTTCCAAATACAGTTTGAGATTTATTTCGGAATTATTAATCAATGGAGCATCTCGACGAATTTTATGAATATTATCATTGCGTAAATATAACACTTAGCAGAAGCCTCTAAACTGCATTATTTCTTTACTTAATACATTTGTTTAAAACTTAACCTCTTCTAAAGCTGGAAACAAAAGGAATACTATAATTAAAGCTACATTTGGCGTGACATTCTAAACAGATATCTTTATGTTAAAATAGTTATTGACGTATTTAGTGATTTCTCTGAAGCTTCATATCCTCTCTTGTATGGAACACAAAACGATTTTATATTTTCTCGAACATTATGAAAATCTACTGATGTTATTAAATATTATTAGTAATATGCTTGAATTTTGATTGAAAGAACTCAACAAGTGCTCTTCAATGAAATGACGTATTCTGTGCGCGTCTTAAAATTATCGTTCAACAGGGATATATTTTAAGACCTCTTCTTTTTTTCGTACATATAAATAAACTTCCCATTTTTACGTTAAATTTCTCCATTATTATAAATATTGTTTCTAATGGACAATCAAAATATTTATTAATTTAGGATATTTTATTGACTTTGAACAGTAATAAAACTATTAGTATTATTTACCGCATCTAGTGTGAAATTTGCGTTGTAAGTTCATCACAGATAGTAAAAGTCTTAGTTTAAATGATAATATAGTTCTTCTAGGTATTTCTTTAGGCGTCTTAATTGTCATTATATCATGCAGGTTGACTCAGATTCGCAGCATACGCGGTTCGAAAATTTAGACAAGTAACGGACTTTATAAGAAAAGATTTAAAATAAACGAAAGCGACGCGGTACAATTAATATAATTTGTCCTTTTTCTCTCAATGAATTGATATTTTTGTATAATAATCTTTAAATATAAGAACATAATCTGCATATACGTAATAATTCACACGCAACCAAGCCCTAAAGCAATCAGTTCATTCATAACATCAAATAGAACTATATCTTTTTTATTTATATGATAGGTTACATTTTAAGAACATGTTGTGAATAAATTCTATCATTATTCGTTGATAAATTTAAAGATAAAGTTGAAACTTTAGTCCGTGTATGTTACAAATTGATGTTCTTGCGATATAGTAAAGTATTTTATTGTTGCGGTATGCGTGAGTTAAAAAATCTATCTAACGTGTTTAAATAGAGGCAGTACCACGGCGTGCACTGATCGTAAATGTCATCTGAGAATTTATATTCATTACGATTAGATAACAGTTCACAATGGTCGCTCTATTGTTGAATGCATGTATAAACTGATCGATGTACGATATTGCGTTTTTATAGTTGACGTGCAGTACCGCGCTATTCAAGTTTTAATTTACGACTCGCAGACCGACAAAAACAGTAGGATTTCTACTATCTCATATTAGTTTCTTAAGTAACTTTACGTACTGCTCACTTCAACTTGCTTTGTATTTCTAATATTACGAGGAACTTATTTAATATCTTAGTTAACAGTAACCAAGCTGTACGTAGTTTAGTTATAAATTATTTTTGAAGTGCGTTTTGTTTCTAAAAATATATTAATTTACGTAATATAAATGCTTCCTACTATGTGTTGTGATGTCAAAAGTAATTCGTGGTATATTTATTGAATGATATTCAAATAGTGTTTTCTAGTAAACAATTAAACTTTTATGAACGTTAAAAGAAAACTTAGAACAGTCTAATGATCAAACCGTTGAATGCGCGCCCGCGTACGCGTTGCAATTTGCGGTTCTGTTCAATACCTTAGATTTACGAGCTATTTTCAATTTTACGAGCACCTGACGTGCCCACTTATATAGCGTCATGATTCTTTGACATGACTGTTCTAGTGCGTCTCAGAAATAATGACGCTTAGATGGCGACCACGATAGAACGACCAGGTTCAGACCCGTATGTCTAGTTTAATTCCTTCTTACATCAGTGCTGTATTACAGACTACTAGTTAAATTTAATACTACGGTTAAGTGCTAAAGTAAAGGATTACACCTCGAGGGTATGACGCTCGTTAAGAATTCCTACTCGGTTTCTCGGCAGGCATTACGTATGTAGTATACATATTGAAAAACCGTTTAACAAATTCTTGACATTTAATCTAGACGTTTTAGTGTTTAAGGTATAGAAAAGAGACCATCGGAAATCTGTGTTGAGTTTTCTAGTCCTACGTAAAACCTGCATGATGTCCGGTTTTTTTTAATACAGATATATAATTATAGTAATATATATTATTACTGTACTAGTATTTTTCTATATACTTTTTTCCTTTACATTAAAAAAGTTTTTATAATTTTTTATGTAAAATCATTTATTTTTAAATATTTTTATTTAATTATGCCTATCATATTGTGCCCTGAATATTTTTTTTTCTTATAATAACTTATTCTTCACTAACACCATTTTTAATAGTATTTGTAAATATTTTTTTTTTTTTATTAACTTCTTCAAATTTTGATATAACTGTTCATTTATTTTATTATACGAACAACATTCAATTAATACATTATTTCAATTAAAAAGTGATTTCATAGATATTTAAACAAATGAATAATGCATTTTCCATAAATTAATATTTCCTGATATTTGTGCGAGCTGTATTTACTTTATGTTAATTAATGTGGAACCACACGCGGCGGTTACAGTTTAGCGCACTTCGTCTAACTCACGGTGCTTCGCGGAAAGCTAGCTGCACTGCGGTCGTGATGAATAATTGCGTACGAAACCGATGTACAATAGCCAATGCGAGTGTTTAAATGCCCTATTAAATCTTACATAGTGCGTAGGATTCTGTGGGATTCAATTACGTTTTGTGCGCGATGAAAGGTACCGGAGTTAAACGTGTAAGCCGAGCCGAGCCTCGAGCCGCGGGAACACATCCCGACACCTCGCGCTCAATGAGCCCTGTCACAAAAGGTGAGAAATAAGACCACTGCGCACAATACGTATCGCGCCGGGGGCAGATTGAATAAATGCTAAATTAAATAAGAGCAAATAAAATCGGCCATTAATGAGCAAAAGCCGTCGGATAATTCGTGTAGAGTGACGGTCAACAAAAGCAAAGCTCGGTTGCTCGCGCCGGGTGCGATGGAGACGCTATATTAAGACCTATTATTTTTTATATGTAATCCTAAATGCATTCAATAAAGTATTGTCTCTATGCTGTCTTCTCAAACATTGCCAAAGATAATTCAGAAAAACTCATAACTCGTTATAGTCTAACATTTTTGGATTGCAGATAATCAATAACTTTATTGTGGTTTTGGTTTGTTTAATGTTTTCCAAAATTAAATAGTAACGACTCGCCTCATTACTCACGACAACTTAAACGTACCGTTTTCTATTCTAAAACCAATTATTATTTACATATCATAGATGAGGCACCGACGTATTACTGACTAGTTGGCTTGCACTCGGGGTCAATATATTTAACATGAAACCACTATTAAAAGACCTATGAATCTTCTTCATTTCGTTTCAAAGTTTATTATTCGATCCAAAACATAGATATCATGTTAAGCTGGTCGTTCGCCGTCAGTATAGGTGTCTACATGTGTGTAAGTACCAAAACAAGACAACGTACCGAATCGCTTTTGTTAAGATTTTATCTCAACGTTAAATACTTTTAACCATCACATAATATCGGACGCCTCAAACTAACGGTCTCATTTGCCTTGTAACTATTTAGGTCTAATTAATTTCGTATTAGTAAATCGTTTTGATATGAGTTTGATATCGTGTTGTCGATTTGTTCTTTAAGTATTGGTTTTGTTTAATAAAGAAAAATATAAATTGTTTACTTACAAATAAATTAAACATATTATAAGAAGCTAATTTTATAAGCTTTTAATTTTAATTTTTATGATATAAGTAGTTTGAAAAGGCTATTGGCTCACCTGATGGTAAGTGGTCACGACTACAGACTACATTAGAATCGTAACTTCTTTTTGGTGGTTAAAAGACCTGGGGTACTAAGATATTATGTCCCCTGTAACTGTAGTGACACAGGCTCACTCACCCTTCAAATCGGTACAAAACATTACTATAAATTGCTGCCTGGTGGTATAATATATGCTAAGTAGGTGGTACCTACTCAGACGGGCTTGAACAAATCGCTACCACGAAGTAATAACTCGACAAGTAATATACGTTTTCTTCGTCAGCCTGTAAGGTTTTGATCTGTATCTAACTCCAGAAATATGTAGCAACAAATGGTTTTGTCGAAATAATAACACCCTGTTACCATAATTGAAATAAGAATCGGATAATCAAATTAATCTCGTGCAGGCAACTTAATTAAGGTTTTCGTTCATAACAGCGTATAATTTGCGTCGAAATTGTTTCGCGTTCAATGGAGATCGTTTGTTTGATGAGTCACGATATATTAAAACAAGCTCACTATGATATTGTTTGAATTATGTTTCGGACACATAATACAATATATAGTCCGGTCAACTAGTTTAATGTTTTTTATCATGTTCTTGTTGATGGTTCGAATTGCTACTCAAAATTAATAAACTAATTTTTTTTTATCCGATTGTTTCTTGAAAATAAATTGATTATGTACGCTATAATTTTTACCAAAGAACCCGTCATTTTTTTATAACAAGACTCAGTGTTTGTAAGATATTTGCATAACCGCGTTTTTCAAGATGGCGGCTGACGCTCACTTGAGAACGACTCAAAACGAAAACTTGGAATTTTAGTTCGTAGTTAAAAGACATCTTGCCTTGACCATCAATAAATTATCTCCAAAATGCTCGAAATTATTATAAACACAAACTTAAAATACATATATATTTTAATCTAATTAATACTATGGCGACAAAAATTACCTATACTACAGTAACTTAGTATATTATTAATCGTATATTTTGTTATGAAACACAAATAACTAAAAGTTTTTTTCTTATTACATTCCTATAGCTTTCGGCGTTGCTGTAAAATTAATGATATATTCTACAAACATAATATGTCTTTATTACCGTTGTTACTAACACTCCATAATTATGACAACTTTTTACATGGATTCGTTGCAAACCAGTTGGCGTTTTTTTATTATTGTTACAATATAATATAATTTATATTATTTTAGTAAGTAGTCACCGCCGCCCATAGACAATGGTGCGAAATATTAGCGACTCATTTCATCGCCAAAGCGTCACCAACCTTGGAAACTAATACAGTGTACTGTTATTTGGCGGTAGAATATCTGATGAGTAGATGGTACATACCCAGACGGGCTTGCATAAAGCCCTACCACCAAGTATTCTTATGTTCCGGTTAGAAGGGTGACTGAGCCAGTGTAACTACAGTCACAAGGGACATAACGTCTTAGTTCCCAAGGTTGGTGGCGCATAGGTTATGTAAGGAATGGTTAATATTTCTTACAGCGCCTTTGTCGATGCGCGGTGATGACCACTTACCATATGCTCGTCCGCCAACCAATGCCATAAAAAAAAGTACTACGTACCATTGTTTGGCGGGAGAATAACCGACGAGTGGATGGTACCTACCAGAGTGAAGTATTAATATTTCTATTCGTAAAACTCATCTGTTGTATTCCGAGAATGTGTTTCTGTATCAAAGTTATTTTTCTTTAATATGTTGTAATTCGTTACCCGATTATCTGACGAGTAAAATAGAGCCGATTCATGATTATCCTTAGTAGACGTAAGAGTATTTTTCCTGGTCGACGTATCTATTATTATAATAGTGTAGCATACACTCCGTATGCTCTAATTGTGGCGTTTAGTTCTTATGATCGCGGGAAAGCACACCACTAGTATAAGCATCCCTACGAAGTGTTGATACACCTACTTCACGTAGGTGAACGGTAGTAAATTAACTCTCAAAACACCTTGAGCTGACCGTAAATAAAGCATTTTCAACAATTGTGTAGATGACTCATATTAAAAACCAATAATATTTTGGTATGGAAGAGATCTGTCTTCAAGATTCCATTGAATTTAAAATCTCTCTGGACTCCTCAGTCTACTTCGTATTGTCTCAACAAGATACAGTTTACTGTAAGATATTGCTTGAAACAGTGAGGCCACCTAGATACGCTTAGTATATTTGTATTTAGCTCATTTCATTATCTTCTTAATAATCCTTAATATAATACGCTTGTCAGTAGTTATACTACTGAACTAATACAAAATGTGTTAAACAAATATTTATACCGGCTTGCCGCCGTGTGGTCTATGTTGCTTGACTGTACACGAATTAAGTGACGTTTCTGACGTCTGGTGTGATGTTTAGCTAAATACTCTGCTTCCGTTTGATGCGAGTGTTTACTTACTGTAAAAGAAGCGCGTGGGAGATCTTTTATTCAATATTGTTTTTGATATTTTTACTATATATTTTTTTCAGTGGTCTTTATTTAGGACGAAGTAATAATTGTATCGATCTACATAAAACTCATCGATGAGATATTATTGACGACCTCCGTGTTCGAGTAGTGTGTACCGGTTTTCATGGGTACGTCACTCGGAGGTCCCGGGCTCGATTCCCGGCCGAGTCGATGTAGAAAAAGTTCATTCGTTTTCTATGTTGTCTTGGGTCTGGGTGTATCTGGTACCGTCGTTACTTCTAATTTTCCATAACACAAGCGCTTTAGCTACTTACATTGGGATCAGAGTAATGTAGTGTGATGTTGTCCAATATTTATTATTATTATATAATATACTATATCGCGTATGATTGAATTTATTTATTTAAAGTGAATTGTATAATTGGCAAAGTTAAGTGTATATAATTACCACTAACGATACAGAAATACATCTTGTTAATGATTATGATTCTAAGAGCTATTTAACTAGTTGAATAATTACATTTCAATAAAATATTAAAGAATATATAAGAATTTTTGGTGGAGGACGTTTTTTGTGAATGTAATTATAGTTCTATTGTTTGCTTAGGATTTAGGATATACATACCGCTTTGCAGATTAGGTGCTTTCTGTCGGCACCATTCTCATCAATGTAGTTTTTAATAAGAAACGTATTCTCAAGCTTATCTGCTTATCTCCACTAAATCACTAACGATGTTCTCAAGTTTTATGTGTAATAATTATTCAGAACTATTTTTTAATATTTTTAGAATAGTTTAAAAACGCATTAATAGTTTTGAGAATAATTAATTAAGCGTGAAACATTGAGTGGTTTTAATTTTAATTGATTAGAATAAAAAAATGTTTCGTTAATGTTGAATATGTTATAATACTTGTAACATAGCTATTGATGCTGATACAATGTCAATGTAATAAATAATAAAGTATAAACATAGGTGTGACATGCGGCAGCTCGTTGAACTCTTTCGTACGGCGCGGGCGGCGCGGTTATTACCGCGTTTTTTCCCCGCCTCTAACGAGATTCGAGTCCAAACATCGAGGCCGTTTGTGGTCGTTCATTACACGCTCTAGGATATTAAAATGAGACAAATTTATTGCCGCACTCCGATTATACGTTCGATAAACGCGCAGACCGGTGATTATGATATCTCGGGAGTTTAATCGTACCATCGATACGAAGTTGCGTTCCGTTCCACACTAAACCAGTACTAATAAAAAAGAAACTAGTTACGGGCTCGTATTCGACAGTTTACGTTTGAAAATCAACGAGGTGCAGGAGAGACGGTACAAGACGAAACGGTGCGTTATCGGCCCAATCGGCTCGAACAATGCATCGAATGTTTCAATATAAACCCGACAGCATTTTTAACGTTTCATCGACGGTGTAACAATCGTAAAATAAATTCTCTACGCCTTCTCAGAGCTCTGATTAATGTGGTACACAGTGCGGCGTCGCGTTTATTTTTTCACCTCGGTGTTATTCTCTAGTTTAATTTATGAGCCTCGGAGACGGAGGAAGCGTATGCGTTACTACTTGTATCTGTGATTTCATATTGTTTGATCAGCGCTATACGAGATGTTGACAGGGAGAGAGACCTTAATAAATTAAAATTACGTTTTATTTGAAATTAAATTCGGTAAATAGAGATTTTAATTTAAGTCAAGAATAAGAAGTCATTGAACAAATATTATGTTTTATCCTTGAGAAAATTAATGTTCGCTTCATTTTATTGAATCAGTTATAAATTGATATACAACATTGGATAAAAAAATGTATTCATTAGATAATAATCTAATCAAAGATTTTTTTCTGTTTAACACCGTGCAAAATAAATCATTCGATTGTATGAACGTTTTTAAATATTTGCAGATATGCTAACAAGATGGAATGATAAAATAATCTTAAAAGTTTCTTTTAAATAATTTATTAAAATAAAAAATTAAACATGAATACGTAGAATTAAAATCATTAATCAACGCTAAAAGTTCATTAACTCTACAATAAATCGATTTCAAAATATTTGAAAAATTATATTTTAAATCTATAATTGCATTTATAAACAGCATTATAACAAAGCTGGATTATTTCGGGATGTTTTTAGTACTGTTACGTAAAAATCTAGTTCCTGCTGAGAAGACCTGAGAAGACACGGTGGTTATTATATCTAATAATGAATTAGCATAGATTTGTTAACAAAATACAATTAAGTTTATGTGAGCCTATATCCTGTCAAAAATTAACAAATCCACGCTTTTTATCATCTATAATTCTTATCGGGTAATATGCCTCAGTTATTAATGGGTTCTTAACACAAGATTTATATTTTATAATTCATTAAAAAATTTAAGATTTATATTATATTAAAATTTACAGACACAAACCAGACTTTAAGAGTCAGACTTCAAGAGTCAAATACCCGTTTAAGGTTATATAATTATAAATTTGATTATAATATTTTAATTTTTGTTTAATGGATTCTCATTTATTTTTTTTTGATAATGAATAAACAAAAAATACGAGAGAAATCTAAACGATCTGTTCAAGTAAAACTGCGTCATCCGTTTTTCCTTTTTCTATTTTTATTCCAGATGTATTTTGTTACATTAATAATATTTTTTTTATTGCATATGTTCAATTTTTTTTTCCATCTCAAACACTGACTATTCAAAAGAGCTTCTATGAGCCCATTTGAATAAAGTATATATTTATTTGCTATGATATATAAATATCCTGTAACATATGTAAATACAATGTAAGGAAAAACTAGCAGAACTGAACTTCTCTTGTAATAAAACACAAGTAGCATTTTAGTAACAATTTCTCATCGAACACTTTATAGTGGCGTTTATAAAGCAGACTTAAATACCAATACATCAGTTTCTCTGCACAAATAAATTTGAAAACGTATTAGTTCAGTCTAAAGTTATTCGATACTCGCTAACCGCAGCACGTTAGGAGTTGCGATCGTTACTCTTGCAAATGGTGGCAGTGCGATTTGAAGTATGGAACGGGCCAGCTTTATGGCTGGGTCGGACGTACCAAAGACTGCATTTACTTTGTTATTAATCTGTTTATATGTTGCGACCTACCGTACAAATGCTTTAATTCATTTTAACTAATATAATTATGTTCGATTCGAAGACTTAAAATATGTTTAACGGTATTCGCTATTTTTGTAGTATAGTATAGTAAGATCACTCTTGTTGGATGAACTTATACGTTTGACATTGACATTGAAACAAGGATTGTATTCCTTCTACCATTCTTAAGTTAATTTTATGTTAATCGTGTCATAGTCTCTTAGTACATTCCAATATTTAATTTGTATCTAAATATGTAATTCTTCTATATGCGTGTGTGTACTGAACTCGTACTAAAAAGTTGGACCTATTTTGATAAAATAAAATTGTGGTTTAGTGTGATGGTGCTGCAATTGGGTTCCAGGATGTATTTATTAGATAAAATAAATTACTTCACTCGTACAAAGTCAAGACGAGCTGCTAGTGAGAGTAAAGAAACTCTACACCCATATTTGACATTGAAATATTACACCAAACGCGCCCAAAGAAGTCACTGTTTCACACATTCGTTAAAAAGTGCTCCGAATAAATAGATCGTGCGTCTTAGCACATTTTTCTTTGTAAATTATTCTTTTTATTGTTATACGTTATTTCTATTTAGAAAAACTGATAGTCAAGAAATCGTATAAGTTTTTGTAAAGTTTTCCAATACGATAAAAGGTAAAAGAACGAAACCTCTACTTATATTTTTGCATTCTTCAAATGCAATCTTGGTGCATAGAAGCCGCGCAATGCTTTTGTTGCCATCTTCACTTGTTTCACACCTACTTAGGGCTGCAGGCGCTCGTTAACTTAGATTGAAGGCTGGCGGTCGATGCCCGAGTCCTTACAGCATAAAAAACCTGATATGCAATATGCTTGTTTATGTAGCCGCTCGTTTAAATGATCCGGTATACCTCTAGACTATGTCTGAGTTGGCTATTGTGTTAAAGGAGATTTTGAAATTCGCCTTTAAATTAAATTTTATATTTTGTGTGTAGAAAGGGGAAATGTTAAATACTAAAATTCATTCATTAAAATAGAATATCGGTTCAAAGCAATTCAAAACTATACATTTATACATTTTTTTGATTAAATGCATTCAAAAAATTGATATATGAGCAAATATTATCTCCCTATGTTAGTTTTTTGTTTCTCATCATGTTTTCACGTCTAAACTGATGATCCGATTTATTTTGGCATACAGATAACCCGGATAAAGAGTATTTCTATTTATATTTTGAATAAGAGGCAAAAGTATTAAATGTATGTATACAAAGTAATTGCACTTATTAAAAACGCAATTATTTTATTGTTTCCTTTACATACCATAAAACTGTTTAGAAAAATGACAGCCGTATTACAATATAAGGATTATTAACATTAAGGTTTTAGCACAAATACACAAATAAAAATTAAAAATAGTTCTGCACTAATCATGACCGCGTGGTAAGAACAAAAGCAGTCTGTCAATGTTCTATTGTTACGCAAAGACGCTCCTCTTATATAAAAGCTTTGGGCCTTATTAGATCACGTTGCTGCGATTCTGGGTGTGCAAATACGAGTGGTAGAATTTCAACAGACACATTTAGGTTTACTCACGATGCTTACCTTAATTGCCGAGCACTAGATTAAATTATAAATACAAATTTAACACGTGAAATGTCAGTGGTGTTTAAAGTTTAAGGTCAACATAAGCAATCCACTCGGCCATTTCGGTTCTTTATATTGTATTAGTGTGAGGATTACTGATGTATACATAATTTATATGCGAGAAATAAAAAAAAATATATATATTAAATTTAGAACCAAGACAAGATTTTTTTACTTTAAAATGGGAACGTAATTTCAAAAGAATTATAGTAACATTTTCAGAGTATTTCAAATGAAGGATGTTCTCATTTCAGCTCACTGCAGTCTGTACAGTAGTGATACATTCGCCGATTATGAACCGTTTTGAAGAATATTTTTATTGAATATGCTTTGCATCGAAAATGTTCCATATGAATAGAAAAAAAAACAACCTATTAATCGAACAGTGGTCTAATGAACGCCGCTCTCATACAACATACATGTAATACAACGGTACCTATATTGGTAAAGAATGTATAACACACATATCCACTAATTAGAAATTTAAAAATATCTTAATGTCGATACTATGACGATAAGATAGAGTCGTTGTTATTTTAATACTATGAACAAGCAATCAGTTATTTCTTAAATATGTGCAAGCGAGACAGCAAATCTTTTCACTCATAGACTAGGATGTATTGGAAGTCACTTTTCACACTTTAACTCTATTTGGAATATATATTCTTGTTAGTTGTTATAATTTTACATTAAATTATAAAGGAATCTCTTGGAGTACATTTTGTATATAACCTACCCAAAAGAAAATTAGTCATTACGTAAAATAAGAAAATTAACTAAAGTAAAATGTAAATTTTGTGTTAATTGCCTGAGCTAATAAGTCTTGTCTAAGAAATATTTCGATATAATAAGCAACAAAGTTATCGCCTTACCTAAGTCACGTTTTTGCTTTAACTATATCAAAATCATTGAATAATTAGGCTGAATTTATTATATTCTATGAAATAACTTCACTGTATATATCTTTATTGTGTCACTACGGTTCTGTATTGCGCAAGTTTATTTGTTATTTGCTAATGTTATAACATTAATTTGATTTTTTACTAATCTATTAGACATAGATTCAATGTTGTTATTTTATATAAGATATTGATTTATAATACCATTCTCAAAGTTGATAATTTTCATAAGGAATTTTTACGGTATTGATGATTTAGTACGTTTTAAATGCAAGATGTGTCTAGAAACACGAACAAACTTTCCTTGTCAATATATCTTCGTTTCATATTTTAAATCGACACTTTTGTGTATTGGTTTAAAGTAAAAGTTTAATTAAGTGTAATATATGTCCTATGTCTGTATTTGATATTCATTTGTTAATTATTATAATATAAAATGATTATTTTTATATTAACCAATAAATGTAAGTACGTAAAAGAAAACTAAGTTTTATTTAAAATCATATTTTATTTTCTATATCACTTTTTGACACAGTCCATTTTTGAATTTTTACAATAAATACGTTCTTTTCTCGTGACTAAATTACAAATGTACATTAATAACTAGAGATGCTAACTAACTATAACTAATTTATCACAGATTGTGGCAACATCGCCATTTTTAGTTATTTGTTTATTTATAAAATAAGTCACCTAAATTTCCCGAAAAAGAATAGCCATTATAACGGGCTCCTAATGGTTTCTACAAATATAATACCAATCTTTAGTAATAACTAATATTTTAAATTTATGCTTGATCTTATTGTGGTACATTTTCATTTGCAATTTGAATTGAAGCTATTTACAATTATAATCTACGACTATTATAGTATAAATGATATATGTACATTACATTACACGATAACCGACTAGCCATCACAAATTCACTTAAGAGTCACTGCGCACTTGGGTTCAGTTTATACACAGAATTGGTTTATACACAACACTACACATGGACGGAGAGGTTTCGTGGCGATGCACGTGCCGGGATTTGATGGGATGTATGGGACGGATGGGGCGGTAGCACAGGGTGAGCTCCATGCACTGGTGGCGGTGGTAATGCACCTAGGTGGTTCCTAGGATGATGATGTCGGTGCATGGGAACTGCACCAGCTCCCGGGCTCGGCATTCCTCGACATCTCTGCTTATCATGTACATCGGGCAAAGCGAATCTTAATTTCTCCCAGAATAATTTGTCATTCCATTCAACACACGTATTAGTTTTTAAGTAAAGTCTTATATCAGGGTCGAGATCCTTTTTGGGCACGTTACCTAACAAAACAACAATGAGTCTTTTTCGTCTATCTCTTAACACTTGATGATGCGCGGATTTAAATTCGAAACGACACCACTCGGATTTTATAAAATTCTCACTTAACACCATTATTGTACGACGCGATGATTCCACAGCCTGTATAATATTATCGGCGATATATCCGCCCACTGGAAAATCGCGATAATGTAAGTATAATTTGTAAGGAGGATCTCCACGTTCCAAGACCGGTGCCAGTTTCTCTGTCACCCATGCTTCGTCTTTGGAACTATAACTCACGAACGCATCGTAAAGTTTTTCTCGATCTTCACCGTCTATATCACTCGCTTTGTAGAATAATCTTACACCGAACTTTGAATGAAACCACACTCTCATTTGTTGTCTGTATATGAAGACGGTCACCACAATAATTAATATTATTAGCACTGGTCCTAGTGTTGCAACAAGTAGGGGTATGTAGTCGACTACTTCGTTAGTTATAATAGTTTTCGTAGCCGTCAAATTACCATTGACACTGTTGTTTATACTTGGTAATCCCGTGCATATAGTTCCATTTTCTTCAGTAATTTTAAAACCTGAGTATGGTTCGTCGAAAATATTTTCGTTGTATAATTCTAAATCTGTGATATTTCGTTTCGAGTAAATGCATTTTACGGTCGATATATCTATTATTGAACTTACTCGTTTGGTCCATTCTCGGAACATCTCTGTGTATTCACAGTCACATGACCAAGGGTTAAATGATAAGGAAATAGTTGTAACTGCTGCATTTATTTGCCACACTGACAAGGTCACCAATCTATTGTGATGCAGGTGCAATATTTTCAGTCTTGACATATGGTTAAACATCTCTTTCCCAATAGACTTTATTTTGTTGTTATTAAGGTATAATTCCCGTAAATTCTCAAGACCGTTAAATTCCTGGCCTTCCACAGCTGATAAGCTATTATGATCAAGATGGAGTACTTCCAATTCTTTTAATCCATTGAATGTTCTATTATGTATCGTTTCTATGTTTGATGAATTTAAATATAAAATCTTTAGCCTTTTTCTTCCAATAAATGCATGACTTGGAAGCATTTTTATATTGTTGCCATCCAAATATAATTGTGTAGCTTCCATCGGAATTCTTTCAGGCAGCATGTTTACATAACCAGCACTCGAACACTCCACAACATTAGCCGACCAAGATTGATCGTGATAACAGGTGCAATTATTGGGGCAAGTCATTTCACAGTCACAGGCATCAAAGTCACAACAATGACACAGGGCAAAACAATGGAATTCATATTTACATAAAAACTGGTGTGGCGCGGCTTCTACTAAAGGCACGTACGTATTGCCACGATTGTAAAGTAATTTACAATATATACTATCCAGATCCATTAACTTAGGTTGAGTTCTAGCTCTGTTTCCAGTATTTATTTTTTGTAACCATTCCATTGTACAATCACATTCTAGCGGGTTTCCACCAATAAAAAACTCTGGCACTGATTTATCCTGTGGCACGGCAGATATTCTTAACGAGTTGGGATCTAAACTCGTTATTTTGTTTCCGTACAAATCAACTCTCGTCAAATTTGGTTTTTTAAAAAATGTGTATGATTGTACTTTTGAAATTAAATTATCGTTTAAATATAACATTTCAACTGAGTTAGGTATCGCACTTCCAGTTATCTCCGTTAACCTATTAGAACTTGCGTCGAAAGTACTAAGCGATAGTTGCGATTCAATTTCAAAGTAATTTCCAAGTTCAGCAATTCTGTTAGCGTGAATGTCCAACCACTGCAATCCAGTTGGAATCATAGCGTAGTCGAACCATTCTAGACGATTATCAGAAATGTTCAACCATACCAAATTAGGTAACTTGGCGAAAAGTCCACCGATGTCGGTCAAGTAATTTCCATCTAATCTTATGGCTTGCAAGTTTACATTACCGTCGAAAGCGCCGGCTTCAATCTTATGGATTTTATTTCGAGATAAATTTAAAATTTTTAGTGATGTCATTTTGTCAAAAACTCCTTTGCTTATATTTCCAATATTATTCTCCGTTAATCTCAAGCCATACATTTGTTGCATTGTCATAAAAGAAGCGTTTTCTATGCTCACTATCAAATTTTCCCCGAGGTCTAGTGTCTTTAATTGAGGAATTTCTTTTAAAGCTATTGGAACTTCATCTAATCTGTTTCCATTAATATGTAGATCTTGTAAAGAAGTACAGTTGCGTAAGGCATGCGGGTGTATTTTCGAAATGCGATTACTGTCAATAGATAAAACAGATAGTACATGTAAACCCATAAATGCAAAGCTCTCGATGTTTGTAAGCCTATTATTTGATAATATCAATGTGTGTAAATTTGCAAGCGAGCTGAACACGTTCTCTGAGATATGTTCTATGAAATTGTCTTGCATTTTCAATATTTGTAAATTATGTAAATCTCTAAAGAGCGCGATTTCCATTTTTGATACTCTGTTATGTGAAAAGTCTAAAAATACAAGTCGTTTCAATCCAGAAAATGTTGAAGTATTTATCCAATCCGAAGTCAACTCGTTGTATGATAAATCCAAAACGAGCAGTTGGAAAAGATCACTAAACAATCCTGGAGCGAGCACAGTAATGGTATTGTTGTTTAAATAAATTTCTTTTAATTCTTTTGTATCACTGAATAATTCTGGAGGTAAACTAGTGAGCTGATTATCAGAAAACCTAATTGTTGTTAGAGATATAAGCCCCTCCAATGCTCTGTCCGCCACTGAGTTAAGTCCATTGCCTTGCAGATACAGTTTTTGTAATCTTCTAAGGCCAGAGAGAAGTCCCGGTGGTATCGTATCGATGAGATTTCTTGATAGATCTAATATTAAGAGATTGTCTCCACATTTTTCCGTGGGATGGCGATGAGCAGTCGAAAATTGAAAATGACTAATATCTCTCATCCTGTTCCCGGTCATATTCAAATATTCTAGGTTACGTAAGGAGCAAAGAGCACCCTCGGGAAAGGTTAACATATTGTTTTCACTAAGATCAAGTCTTTCAAGATTTTGCACGTCTCTAGAAAATGCTGTGGATGTTATTTCTAATGACATTGTAGACCAATCTGTGTTGTGGGTTCTTATTGTTAAATTTCTGAGCTCACGCAGACCAGTAAATGCACTATCCGATAGATTTCCGATTTTACAATATTCAATTGTAAGCTCTCTTAACTCTATTAACTGGCGAAAACTTCCTGGCGCTAGGGAGCTTTGAAAGAAAAGTGCATCACTACATTCGAGGCGCAACCGCGCTGTTAGATGTGGTTGAATGGCACTAAAATTAGTATTTTCTAATTCGCTATTTATAGTCCTTAATCGACACTGCAACGCGACTCCTGTGTCGTCATCGTCAGTAGTCCAGCGACATTCATCAGGAGCTTGATATCGCGTTCCTGTCGTCGCTGATAAAGACGCACTCCATGCCGGTAAGACCGCGCTAAGCGCCAACAGAGCGCTTGTAAACCACATCGGACACATTTTATATTCCTTTCACAAAATTTCACTTTAACTTATACATTGTTTATTTTTCAATTTCCCACTACAATTACACTTAAAAACATTATCGCTTCAGTATGGCAACGAACAGTAAGAGCGCACACGTATAACCGGCCACTCAACTCTTATTCCGCGTAAGCACTAATTGGATAAGATCGCATTTGCTACTCGATAACAAAATACGTGACGCGCACGCTCGCGCCGAAGTCTAGGGTGGAACTAACTCGGAGTCAAACCTGCGCTGCGCTCGCGCACAAGGCCGTGCCGGTTCACGCGTTCCAACAGGTAAATCGACGCCTAGGGCTAAAACGTTCTATCCGCCTCATGTAAAGCTTTACCTTTCGCTCTACTCGTTCCATGAAGCAGCTTGTCAGAAAAATATACTCGACGCACACTTTGACAATTTACACGCAACACAAGGGAGTGAAACCGCTTTTTATGACGCTTGGGCATGCTGTTGTAATGAGTGTGAGCGAGATGGCGACGTCTTTGCGGGGTAGCCGTGCTGAGCTTGGTGGGGGCTCAGGACAGCTGCCCAGGTAGTGTTAGCGCATTGCTGCGGTCGTCGCTTGTAAGCGCTGCGTTGATGGAATTGTATTGCGAACTTTTCAAGATCATACTGTTAACTCATCGTACTTAATGAAACGAAATTCTATAATAATTATATTTAGCAAACATCTAACACTCTATAATTATTTACTTATTAATAATAATGAATTTCTATTTATTATTACAAGTATGTATATTTTTAAATAGCTGTGTAGTACTTAATGATATTTTAATGATTTAAAAGTTTTTATATTATACTGATTATTATGATTATGTACAATTATTTGAAAGTAATCATTAATATATTGAGAATAAGAGATAATTAAGCTAAAAAAAAATGAGTTGATTTATTAAATGGTCGAAATACTTTTATTTGCACAAGCATAAACGCGTATCGGTAATTTCTTTTTAAAGTAATTTACAAATTCTGAGAATGCAAATCCAAATCGCCCTTTATTTAAGTTAAACGATTTTAATATAATTTCTCACCGCTCTACTTGCAACCCATCATCAAATTAAACATCTAAACATTATGTGTTTTGGGAAGGTACTAATTTCCTCTAAACCGTTTTATTAATTTAATTGAGGTTAAAATTTTAAAACAAATTACATTTCGCATGATTTATATATCAAGAACGATTATAAAGGTGAGGCAATTTCATACATAATTATTGCGCTGGTAAAAGTTATTTGATAAGAAATTAATAATAAACCTGCAAGAGTTCGTGATGTTAATAAAATTGTATTTTTTTTTAGTTAAGATTTTTTTTGAATAATATCATAAAATATATTATTTAAAATAAAATAAAAATTTCAATCTGTGACGATTAGTCGGAAACAAGTTTGTTAGATCAGTTTATACTGTTGAAAGCTGCAAGGTTTTACTTAGTAACTCGGTTTCTAGATACATAGCGCAAATGGTCCTGTAATGGGAATCGTGTTCTGCGTTTTATAACACCGAATCAATATATCACGGGGTCCTGAGGGTCGTTTGTCCGATCGCGTCTTAACACTACAAAAGACCAGCGGGTGATCCTTTGACTTTTTGTCGTAAGTGGATAGGCGTAGCATGTATTTTACAAAAGAATAGATTGCCGGTAAATCGTGGCCCATTGTAGGCTGTTTAACGTATGTTAGATGACTGTTATCCATGGCTCGTTATAAAGTGTCCATATTCAATTTACGATGCTCCGAGTCGTCACGCAACTGTCGGGGTGTTAGAACATTGCGTGGGCTCGTGTGATTTGGGTCACTCGTCATCATGATTCATAGAGGAACTCTCGACGTTTCAACAATTGATATTGTTTTGTAAGATTTTTGTTCACACCTGCTTGTTGAAATTAATCGTATGAATAGTGACATTATCATTTTTGTAATGATTCTTTACCTCGCTTGATTTTTTATACAGAGCCGTATAGATTCGACAAACATAATATATAATATCGCGCGTAATGCCTCATCTCTTATTTTGCGTTATCGTTCGAGTTCATCAAGCGTAAAACGATTCCCTGGTTGATTTCCATTATGTTATTAATTTTTGTAATTTCGGTGCCTAATCTCCGGCGACAGGGCCGATACCCGAGCGACACTTATCTCGATGTCGGTCGACACGTATAATCCATTAAGTCGTCATTTCCACGCCGCTGATCATTCCTCAACCGCGCGTCAAACCCGCCCCCGAACGAAACGCGTTGTATTGTTCGCTACTGCTTCATCACTTCTTCGCTGCAAGGTCCTTTACGATGAACTATCAGAAAAGTAATCTCAACTCTAAAACGAACGCCGTAACGGCTATTTATCTCTGACCTACTAACGGACCTCTGTCCAGGACGGCTAATGAACTAGTTTGTTATCTAATCGGTAACACGGCCGACCTATTAATAAATTCCCACGTAATTTTCTAATTAACATCCTGCCTAAAAGGCTATGTACATAGTACACCTAACAATTAAAATCAGCTATTCAACGAGTTCTTAGTTATTCATCGAATTAATGTTTCGTTTTTGTTACAGGTAATCATCGCTCGACTATAATATCACGTTGGAGCGGAATATGTTTCCTTAGTAATTTATAAACAAATATCAGAGGTAATTAAATGTTTCGCAATCGACAATGATATTTCAGTTTCTTATACACTGTGGTTAAAGTAATCATGATAGTTTAAAGGGTAAATGAAACATGATTGGAATGTTTTGTTAGTCGACTCCAGAAGGGTTGTGTGGCGTGTAAATTGAAAAGATTTTCCACGCGATCAAAGAACCCTTAGTAGTGCATCAGATCGCAACACGGGCAATTTGGCGTACGAGAGTCAACTGGGGTTCATTCGAGCGTTCCGGCACCTGGCGTCCTACAGGGTGCCTTCTGCACAATAACGGAATAGAGTCGAATCTTCGAACAATATCTTTATTAAAAATATAAACGACCTTTTAAAATATTATTATATATTTTCTTTGATTAAAATGATCTTTCCTTTAAATATTAGTAATTTTTAGTGATATGACAAATCTACTAAAATAATTTGATACGTTTTCCTGTAAACATGATATTTATATTTTCGGATAATTTTTAAATGTCGACTGCATACATTCAATATTCCACAATCGAGAACGCAACGTGCCAACCAATAGGACCGGTTAGATTAGGCATTGTCGCGGCACAATTAGAAACTGTCGTGGTGCCCGGCTCACTTTGTTATTCGCAAACACTCGGCCGCATCTGTACCTCGGGACACCTCGCGATATATAGCATCTGCTAATTGCGCACCATTCAATGCTAAGATATATGGTCGTTCTGATTTCGTTTACAATTTACAGCTTTTGAGTGGTCCTTCGTATTTCTTGTAAATATTACATATATACGTTTGTTGTGTGGGTGTGTTCACAAATAATAATAAAGCTCGGTAATAAATAAAGTAAGGCATGAGATTGTTATATAAATAATAATTATTGAAATTAAACGTACTAAATATACAAAATTCTAATTCAATAGTAGTATATTTTATTCATGTTGTCTCTTAAAGACACGATTTAAAGTTTGGAATCATAATTTTGAGTTAATTATTATCAATATATTAGTATAAATACTTTGGTTTCTAAGAAATATTATAAATATTTATTTTATGTAAGTAAATCAATTTTAATTCAATTGTTTTTGTATGTAATAATATCTACACAATAATAAATAGTAATGTGCGTTGTCTACAAATAATTTATACAAAAAAAAAATTAAGTAGGTAATGTTTATTTAAGTACACTCATTAAAACACTTTTGAATCGTCATGTTAGTGTTGGATTAAATGTAAAGCTGAGCTAAACGTAATGAACTGGCAAGTAACTCAGTTAGGATGTTTTTTTAGATTAATTACATCGTATATCAGTAAAGTACAATTAAATATTTATATTTACTGCCTAGAAATCTATAAATACCAATTCCACGCTTGTACGCTTCCACATATTGAGTAATATGCCTTATTTTTCATTATTTTTTTGTAATAACTTTAATTTTTTTTACTAGGCCATGTAAAAGATAATTAATGAATAAATTATATATTATTAATTAAACGTAATAATGCTTATAAATATCAAGTTATTCTTCCTAACTGACGATAGCAATTTTCCTTGACGAGTTGACACTATTATTCGCATTGTCTCCGTTGACTGCCGATTGTAGTCTGACTAATGACGTATGATTGATCGAATAGATCATTCATTGGCATATATATTATAGTCAAACTTACTTACGATAAAGTTTTTTCTTTCCTTAGTCTTACTTAGTCTTTAGTATGGTTTCAACATTGGCATACAAATACATTTATATAGCCTTGTAACTAATGTTATATTAGTGTTTCATGACATGCTATTTATAAATACGTTGAATTCATTTTTAGTATTTTAAATTGTTGAATGAAATAAGCACTTACTTGTGCTAGTACGAATTTACTTAATTGGAAATATCTTGTCTCGCAATATGGAGTCGTGATAAGAACTAAAATAAAAATAGAACGCATACGATTTGCGTATCGAATAAATTCTAGTATACTTATCAGGTCTTACTTCGCTGTTTCAAACAAGGCAAAGCGACCGGCCGATACATATGATTACGGTATGAAATAGAAATTCCTCGCGTAATGTTTGTATCCGTCGTTATCGGACATTCAGATTGTGCGTCACGTAGGAACTTATACAACATTCGCGGCGCAATTATAAACGGATGAACGTTATTTCGTATAAAGGTTCGAGGCATCCCCCGTCGAGAGGTACGTGCTCCCACTGAGAAAAATGTAACAGGCATCTTAGAAATTTCAATTGCAACCTTTGTTATGTTCGCACTCGCTACTTTTCCAATTTGTTCAGCTTGTGCCGTCAATGAGTGTTCTGAGATATTATCGGCAGCCATTTGTTTGTATCGTTGATTAAATTCCTATCGATGTTGCTTATAGGAACATTTAAACGATTAATTTATTAAATAAATTGCAGTAACGTTTATTTTAAATAAAATAGACCGTTTAAATGTTTGAATAGTTAAATATTTGGGCTGAATGTATAATTCTTAGAATATATATATGTATATAATTTAAGCACCCAACAATACTTTGTGATTGTTTAAAAATACTGTTATAGGTGTATTGTATAATAATATATAACAATTTATTTTTATCACAATTAATAGGTTTAATTATAGAGTATTAGAACACGTATAAGAACGTCTTCGATATTCTTTATTAAATTTAGTAAAACATTCGCAGTTTGTCTTGCTAATTGAAGATAATATTATTTGTTCGCATCGTAATTTATTGTGGTACGACTCGAGACAAATTCGCTAAGAGTCGAGTCGGGGACTTACTGCCGCGCCTACTCCTCCCGACCAGCACTATAAATATCAAGTGTACCAGAGACACAATAATGCACACCCCGTAAAAGATTAATATAATACTTTTACGCCCGAACACAAACAGACCGTTGGCCTAATGAAATATGGCAACGTGTTCTTCTTCCCTGATAAAATTTCCAGTGTCGGTATTTTATTGCGGCACGGGCCAGATAATTCAAGTCGGCCGAAGGAATAATTTACATGGTGGCCCTTTACCGGCTTAGGGAAGGCTACTGCGTTTTTAAAGATACGTTTGTTACACGTATTTAAAAATATATATATTCTAGAATAAAAAAATATTTGGTTTGTAGATTTTTGCGTCTCAGGAAATCGAATTTGAAATGTTTTGTAATAGATTCATCGATTGAAGTTTAAATGGTAATGGTTGAAATGTATAACTAGGTGGTAGGTCAAAACTTATTGTACCGCCAAACAGAAATACTTTGTATTGACGTGTTACGGCTTAAAGTGTGAGTCAGAGTAAGTACAGACTAAGTCCATAACAACACATAGAAAATGGTTGGTTGACGATATAAGAAATGGTTAATATATCTTACAGTCCCAGTGTCTAGAAGCGATGGTTACCGCTTATCGTAATGTGGTACGTTTGTTCGTTTACCTTCTTGAGTTAGATTTGAAAAAAGAACATATATTTATTATTCTTTAAGCCGGTACCTTATTTGTTGTCTATAACGATTAATATGTATTTAATACATGATTGTCGCGATCTTTGACGAAAACATATTCCTTGTAGTTAATTAATTTATGCTTATCGTGCTTCAATGCATGTACATTTAATTATTTTTTAATCAGCCTGTATCATCGATAGCAATCCAAACAATGACTATCAAACAAAAAAAAATATATCGTAATAAAAATAATAAAATCACGCGTTTATAATAAAACGGTATTGTTTTTTTTTAACAGTTGAGGGTAATATCAATAAAGCAATAAATATAAGCTTGAAAAAAAAATGTATATTGAAATTGGTTGAAATTCACGGTATTCGGATCACACGTCAATCAGGACTTACGATTTGTTCTGTTCATTCGTATTATTCATTGGGCGTATCTTTACAACACAGTTGTACGTAACAATAGTTTCAATATAGGATTTTTAATCCGCCCATAATAAGGAGACGGTTGTCCGTGCGGTCAATTTGTTTGGTAAAATATTTATAATAGACATATCTTTGGAATATAAATATGTTTTTTTTTTTTTATCTGTTTTTCGATTCATATTCGGTATTCGTTGAGAAAAATAAATAATTCGAATGTTGTTGTTGTTGTAAATTTCTTAGACAGAAATTATTATGAATGCGAAAGTAACTCTGTCTGTCTGTCCGTTGCTCTTTCACGGCTAACCAATGAACCGAAATTGATGAAATTTGGTATGAGCATCTACTTAAAAACGAGCGAAGCCACGGGCGACAACTTGTATTTAATATAAGGGTAGAGTATATACAGTATGAAAGCAGAAAAAGCTAACTGAGTTATATGAAAAAATCGTATCACGTTATAATGAAGTTTATATTTAATACTATCCCGTATAATTTGATCAGCGTGCGAGTAAAAAATTTAATAAGGTTATTAAGGTATGCAAGCGAAGCGACACGCTGATAAAAAAATTACATTCTCAATTAGCCGTATAGATTCTATTCGACTGCTCCTAGCGAAGGGCGCGTATTGTGTTACTTATGGTACACGCTTTGAAACTCGACCTCAACTATAGGAGCCCTTTGTCGAGACTTGATTTGAATAATACATTAAAATGATGGTCTCCAGCTTTAATGTTTATGAAAAGTAGGCCGTTATAGGTAACATGAGATACGATACGTTTTTCTTTAAATACATTTCTTTTTTACTTTACGTTTGGCATTACTTTAAAATACATATAACATGTTTAAGCCATCAAGAGATAAATGTCTCTCGGTTTATAAATTGCGTTTATTTTAGATATTTATGAATGGAAGGTACGTTTCGGATAAAACGTCTCGCATAATCATGCTTTACAAGGTATAACAAATAATCCTACATCCTGAAGGTGATACGAAAGCGTTTACGGCATTAATAAATTTGGTCAACAAAGGACTCGAAAAACCATTTAAGGCGGATACGCGGATTCGACCACATTACGTTAGTGATATGGTAATGCGATTGTTTACGATAAATTAAACTGCAGATTCCCGAGGCTCTGCGCACAGCGGGGCTCCGACGCGACGCCCGCGCACTCCTCGCGCATTTTGGGGTACCGAGGTGAAACACCTCACACGTTTGATAATAACAAAAGTATTAAATTACATTATTTATATGATTATGACTGAAATATAATATCATAAATTCTTCTTTAAATAATAAGACTCTCAAAATGAATGGTACGATCGTATAGTCAATTATCACGAGCTTGTGTCGTTGACGTGTTTAATTGGCGTCGTCTATTGTTTAAGTCCTTTTATAGAGTAGTCAATACTTGGACATTTTTGAACCGCTGACTCATCGGGTATCGTGCAAGTGTCGCCGGAGCGTCAGACAAATTACCAACATTAGATGTTCCCTGAAGTGTACCGCGGTCGACAAACTTTTTATTAGATACGTCTCTCTACAAACGACAACATTGCAACGGGCCTCCAATAAATTAGGTAAGAAATGTCCGGTTTAACGCTCGCCTTACATATCTTGATAGTTAGATCTTATAGTAAATTATTTGCCCTTGAATATTTTGTTCTAATTAACATTATGTAAAATAAAAAAACGATTTATCTTTTTTATTGTACCAGAATTACGAAACGGATTTCGGTTATATTCATTCTGAATATCGGAACTTTATAAATGTATTTTAAATATCGAATATATTCAACATTTATTCTCGTCTAGTTATTTATATTTTTTAAAAATAAAATATTTTTCGTGAATTAATTGTTTACGTATTTAGAATAGTTATTTTTATATAAAACGAGTACGGTGTAAGAGTTGCCGCGCCCTCGTTTCAAACAGGCGAGGAATTGCTTTGCGTGCTCGCGTCGGCTATTACCTATTGTTTCATAGCGATAATAATATTGGCGAAACCCAGCTTCGACTGAACCACGTCCGATTGTTTCTCACACGGATCGATTTACAGTTACTAAAGATCTCGAGAGCCTGTCCTTCCCATCATCATTTAATTTACGCCGTAGACATTTGCAAAGGTTAACGCCCTTAATTATCTCGAAATTTACGACCCCTCTAGTCTTATTTCACGTTTTGCAAATATTAAATTCAGTGAAAAACAAACAAATTTACGACTTACTCCGTTCGCTTATCGCCAATTTGTGTCAACTGAAGCGTTCGTTTAATATTAATAAAACTGCTGCCCCTCAACCCTCCGCGTGCTTTTACGGTCGGGTTGATTGCGACTTATTTGAATAAATATTTCTGAGCGACCGGGTCTCGATCACTTTTAAATTTATTTACCTTTATATTTTTTTCCTATGTAACGCTGGATCATAATAAACTGCATCGGCTTCACGCCAAGGGTGACGCCCCGCTAGGATGGTGCATTACTAACGTAGATGACGCGACACTATTACAGTCCATCCTTTATCTAATACAATATGTCCTTGAATATAAAAACAAAATTAAATGTTCGACATATTTCGAAGGTATTTATAAACCCCGGGAGACCGTGACGCCTGCTAAGTTTAAAGTATGTTGCTTGCACGTTCAAAGTCAATACGAATACCATTTATTTGTGAATATAGTTAAGTAAATTTATAAAAATGTTTTAATAAAGATCATTTATTAACGAAAACTGATATTATATCAACGCCTTTAAAAATCTAATTTAAAATACAAATCGATGGGTTTTTAACTTAATGTCTCTCTATAGACTCGGATATCGCGTCCAAAGCAAAAAAGCATCCCTTAATTAATTGCATTTAAATATGTTGTTTTGAAAATCACTTTATATCAGTAAATACTTCTATTAAACTTATGTATTAGAATAAGGATAAGAAAACATTTATTTAGGACAGACAAACATTGGAGACATAGAGGTAACTTAAATGTATAAGAAAAAAGAGGAACTTTATATAAAAATTTAAACAAAAAATAAATATATATATATATTACATAAATACATACACTCTTATCCTTTTTATATAAGACACATGAACCAAAATAACTATTATTGACTTAAGAATTAAAATAATACGTAATGATTTATAAAAAAGGCTTGTTAAATATACTTCTGAGAAGAAAAATATTACGTATCGAATGATAACATTAAGACTAAACTCACATACAAATTGTGTCCGTGTAATTGAAATGCGAAACCGAGGATGTATATTAAAATAGATTAACCATTTGGATATATTATAATCGTAACGCTAACTGGAAGTCAATTTGTAATTACACACGGTCACCCACCCGTGTCGTCGTGCGGGAGTTAATCCGTCCGTCAAATGATGCGTGCCTCCTCTGGCTCTTGCAAGCCTGCTGACGTCGTTCGCGATTATCGCGCTCATTACTAATTGATCTCGATTTTGTTCCTTTTATTTAGCCTTGTTATACATGTTTTGTTTTGTAGTATACGTTGTATATATGATCGATTTGTGACGTCTCGTGTAGAGATGGTCCATTGGAGAAAAGGCGTAAACACCAGCGGAAAAAAGGATTGTATGTTAATCATACCCGAAGAGCGGTGTCTTATTATTAAACCAATTGCGCGGTTTGTCTGTCTGTCGCAGCAGTATCTATAGAACCATTTTTTAGCATTAGCAGCCCGTAAATGTCCCACTGCTGGGATAAAGGCCTCCTCTCCCTTTGAGGAGAAGGTTTGGAGCATATTCCACCACGCTGCTCCAATGCGGGTTGGCGGAATACACATGTGGCAGAATTTCGTTGAAATTAGACACATGCAGGTTTCCTCACGATGTTTTCCTTCACCGCCGAGCACGAGATGAATTATAAACACAAATTAAGCACATGAAATTTCAGTGGTGCATGCCTGGGTTTGAACCCGAAATCATCGGTTAAGATGCACGCGTTCTAACCACTGGGACATGATTGTAATAAATAAAAATTTCGAATCCAATGGTATAAAGTAACCTTTAGCGTGTTAGTTCGAATCGACGTTGCTTTTTTTTCTAATCCGTCATTCCATTCGCATTCTCTCTGATCAGATTTATTCGTGATCGAAGCAGTGTCTTATAACAGTTTGAGATCAAACCTCCTTAGAAAATAGCAGGAGGGTGGATACACGGTTAGGTTAGGTTAGGTTCGGATAGTATTACGCTTAATAAAATATATTTTTTTCGTCTGTTCTTATGAAATGATAACATCTATGGCTCTATTTAACGCAATCGTAAACCACACGACATACATTTCCCATACTGTATTATTGAAATAAATTGTTCTCTATTACCGTAATATGCATTTCGAAATCGAAAAAAACGTTTTCAATTCGATGTATTTCTTGTAAAAAATCCTGAATACATCGCTATTTGTTTACGAATAAAACAAGAAGCGATTTATATTTCGAAACAATGAGAGAAATCGTTGCATGTCGAGCACATATAAGAACAAATGTTATGACAATGTATGCAATTTCGTGTACAAACGAATTCATATTCCACGTTGACTAAAAGAGTCGTCATACGGTAAATCTTTTATGGTAATACATATTGTACGATGTTAAGTTTTGATCGCGGCGCTCGATCGTGAATTTCGGATCGTGCGCGGACCAGGTAAATGAGACTAGTATTATTTTATTGATCACATCAAAAATTATATCAATTTCTCCTATATGTAATTAACAGGTATCATAATTTGCTGATTTTCGTTTAACTTCTGTAGCTGGTATGACTTTTGGTAGAGAAATATCTTATGTTACAGCTATAAGTATGACGTGTTATGTTTGGCTATCAGCAAAAGCACATGTAAATATAATATGTATGTATGTATTTTGGCGAAGGTTACCATGGCAACAAAAAAGAACTGACAGTGATCATTATGTGTGTGTATTTAAACACCGCGTTATAAAACTACACTGACATTGAACCAGAACGCAAAACACAGTATTGATATTTGGCGGTAGATTACCAAAGGCAAGTCAAGTGTATAAGTTGTGAAAATTATAATTTGGTATCATTGACTTAAATCAGTATCGATCTTACCCAATGTGATAATTGCGTGTTACTATTCGTTTTATGGTGAAATAATTCGCCTTTCTAAAAGCAATTATGTCCCCAATACGATCGTATTAGGTATCAATATTATTAAAATTTTATGTTTTTAATATTTGCGGCAACATCCGTAATAATTCGCGTATAATGAAATGTATATAATACATATTTAAAACGTTGATCGGAATTATTAAATAGTTCGTATACAGACTCATTCAATGTTTTTTTTTTTTAAATTGGTTTTTAAATAAAAGAAGGTTCGTTCACTTATAAACCTTTTAAATATCAAGTTCAAAAACTATGATACTAAGAGGAGTAAGAACTAAGAGGTAGATTTCTGTTCTATTGTAATAATTTTTTATTTTTTTTACATTCAAACTAATTTATAAAATCTTTATATTTTAAACCGAATAATATTACCACTGTGAAGTTGATGTTAATGTGATAAAATATTAAAGACCTTGTCAGCTGCTCTTATTGATCTTGTTTAGAATGCACATTTGGACAAGTGATATTCTTCGAAGTTCCACTCAGGGGTATGCACTGAAAGGGGTAATAATAGACTACCGGGTATTATCTCGCGAACCCATCTCTTGTTTGATAAACATATTTTTCTCAGCAGTTATGTATTGAATTCGTTTTTGGAGACGGCGTGTTCCCTATTGTGATATAAAATCCATCTTATTTATTTGTTAAACACGACAAATAATTCTTGACGGCTACCGATTGAGATGTCTTTGTTCGAGGAAGAATGCCGGGTTGGTTTTGTTAAATACAATACGGAAGATTATTGCTCGATGTTTCGGTTATGGTATTTCGTTATTATGACAAATTGGGAGGTCTGTTAGGCCTTTGATGTAGCTAGTGAGTTAAATACAATCCGCAAAAATATTAAATTATTTAAAGAGATTATAATGTGAGTGTTTTCAATTTTTGAACATCGTCGTTGAATAATCCGTCGCTATAAATGCAATACGTGACTTTATTTTATTTTTTTGTGTGTTCATTTTTAAGTACTTTAATATTTAATGTTATGCAAACGATAAAAGTTATAACAATATTTGTGATGAATTTCAAATGCAGCAATTCAATTTTCTTCAGATAATGGAATAAAATTACTGTTTAGATTTCAAACTGCATGTTAGCAAAATCGCAACTTCCGTTGTCTGTACGGAAGCTTCATTGACCGGGGGCACTTTTCCTTATGTGAAAATATACTTTGAAATTCGCAATAGAATGTCAGTCGCAGGGGACCGCGGCGGTCGAGTAAAGAGCGTTTTATAAATGTATTTTTAGAATAGCGAGCGAGACGTAGTCGGCAGCGGAACGCACGGCGATGCAGTAAGTTTAATGGAAAAGAATTGAAAAGTAGCGCGTCTATATGGTAATAGAAATTGCCCGGAAGAAAGGAACCCAAACGACAGAGTGCAGTGCTTTGAGTTATGGTTGTTTTCTCTAAAATTGAGCGTTATTGCGTGTATCCCCGGAGAGTAGACGGAACGCGCGGAGCGATATCGCCGTACGGAGTTTTATTGTGAGCGGAACATCTACCGATGTATACGGAAATAACTCGCGGCGTTTATCTCTGTTTACCTCGAATAGATTTTAACATTGCTTTGCAAACTGTATCGTAACTTTCCACTCGTTTATTTATTTACTTAATAAATATACAGTTTTTAATAAACAAATACATAGAACATGTTAAGTTTAGTAGCTGCGTTTCCTTCGACGATTTGTTAAATTTGTTCCGGTGTTTCGAATTACTTCATGTGTAGTCGATGAGCTAATGTATTAATAAATTACGTCTGTCTGACTTATTCATTATTATAAAAACTATACTTTTTTTTTAATTTGTAATGTACTTTATTAGGAGTAATTATTGTGTTATCCTTCGGCAATAACAAAGTGTATGAGTATGCATAGCAAAAAAACAGATACATTTGATATATTGCGTGACGTCTCTATAACATCTAGATATTTTATCTTACTTGGTATCAGGTATTTATGCAAGCTCGCCTGAGTAAGTATTACACACTCATCAGATATTCTACCGTCAAACAGGAATACTTACTATTGTTGTATTCCGGTTAGAATGACAGAGTGAGCCAGTGCACACGGGATATAATATCTCAGTGGCCACGGTTGGTGACACATTGGTGTTTTAAGTAATGTCTATCACTGAATCTGAAAGTGATCTGCTCATCTATTTCTGGAGTGAATATTTTTAAATAAAGAATAGCAAATATAATTTTGGGTGTAATAAAAATAACTTAATTATTTTTAAGTTATTAATTTTATTTCTAATCTGCTATCTAGTATATCTTCAAGGGGAGAACGAAATTAAATCTTCTAATCGTTCCATCTTAGACTAAATCAGTATTCACAATCAGGTAGCCTTTTTTTGGCATTGTTTGGCGGACGAGCATATGGGCCACCTGATGGTAAGTGGTCACCACCGCCCATAGACAAAGGCGCTGTAAGAAATATTAACCATTCTTTACATCACCTATGTGCCACCAACCTTGGCAACTAAGATGTTATGTCCCTTGTGCCTGTGATTACACTGGCTCACTGACCCTTCTAACCGAAACACAACAATACAGTGTACTGTTATTTGGCGGTAGAATATCTGATGAGTGGGTGGTACCTACCCAGACGGGCTTGCACAAAGCCCTACCACCAAGTAAAATTACAGCCTGTAAACAATTAGAAACGACTTGCTGAATTTGAACTCACGGTCGGTAATTGAATGTTACGTTTCGTCCACTAGACTGCCTCGGTTCGGTTGATGGAACGCGTTCGGTTTGTAACTATTGATAATTTATTTATACACAAAATGCTGTTTGCTCGACATTTCTACAAATATTTGTCGAGCGAACATAAGAGGGCACTTAGCGAGATGTCATTGTTATGTTCAGCGAGTGTTAAAAATTTGAAGCTTGCTCGCTAGTTTAAAGCAACTATTTCGTGTCAAGTAATGTCACTTAAAATACTTTCTTGTTTAAGTTTCGAGATTGACTTTTTTCTCACAGAAATATTAGTTCTCTTAAAGAAATACTTTGTATAATTTATTTAAATTATAATATTTTTTTGCTTTCAAATTTTATGTTGACAATATTATTTATGCAAGCCGTGAGCTACCTTTGATTTTAACTGAATTTGCCGTATTTATTTTATGTAAACTTCAATTTCATTGAATTATGAATAAAAACTCACTTTTAAAGGTGATAGAACTTTGTGTAAACTCATCTGGGTAGGTATCACTCACTCTTGACATATTCTACCGCGAAATCTTAGTTGCTCAGGTTTGTGGTTCATTTGTAAGGTAAGAATTAGTTAAATTTCTTAAAACTGCAGTGTGTTTGGGTAGTGGTGACTACTTACCATCCGGTGGCCCGTCCGCCAATCAATAATGTGCCTACAAAATAAAATTAAGTTTTGTTACAATTTAGTACTAATTGTTAAATCAAATTCTACTATGTTTTAGTTGCTACCAACTTTTAAATAGTTATTTCAAAGAATAATTCAAATGTAAATAAAAAATGTTTACGGGTTTTAAGTTTATACATATAATCAGATAATTTTCTTTACAACAATTATACAGACGTTTGGATTATAGAATCAAGTTATATATTTTATATTGTAACTATTTAATATGTTGTAATTTCCCTTTTGATACACTTTCTCTTCTAAAATAAAGATTTCTTGATTTCTTCGTTCAATATCCAGGTTTAAATTATACGCATATATTTATTTCGTATAAATCTAAATATGTCGATGACATCTTAATTGCCTGTTTAATGAACTGATTTAAGGATGAAACACATTTTGAACACGCTAAGCAAGGTTAGCGCTTTAATAATAATAAAAAATATTATAAACTATACTAACTAAATATGCAAGTGATGTAAAGCCATTAAAGGGTTATCTATCAAAGTTTATTTTAATTGAGTGAGTTTATATTTTGTTTATGTTTTATTCATTCAATGTATCGTTTCTATATTTGAATGTTATTTCATTGAGTGTTAATTTATAACAGTGCCACTCCACTTTGTATAAATAATTTCAATAATGCCCAATGTGGATTTTATCACATTTGTTGTTATGATACTTATTATAATTTTCGTATTTCATTTATACAATGAATATTTAAAGAAACATTTGATTTCTCTTGAATTTAACTTACTTAATATTATGAATAGGCAACATTTGTTCGTTTGATTTTGTTCATGAAGCGGGTTATCTCCGACATTAAATTTAATTAATCAAAGTGCTATAAGGTGGAAGTTATATTTATATCATAAAATTTTCTGTATTAATAAATTGCACGCGTGAAAACACGGGACGGCTCTCTAGTTAGATATATATTTACACCGCGTGAAGTCCGGATGAAATAATCTTTGTATAATACATCTCACTACCAGTTCGGTATTTACAATCTGTCATAAATACGAAACTGTTTGCCGTATACGGTCGTTATTATGAATAATTATGTAATTTTAACGATCGCAGACAACCGCGTCGCGTCTCGAAATTAAACATTATGAAAGTAGGTGTAAATGTAGTAGATGCATGTACATGTCATGTATAATTTATGGGTGCATGGAACGGGCTCCGTGTGGGGCATGTCTTTTTATGAGTCATCGATGCCATGGAAATCGCCTGTATTATGGCTCAAGTAACACCTGATTATGTATAGTATTATGACGTTTTATGTTTTTATAAAATGTTACGATCACGACCTAAGTCAGGTCTTCGACAACATCATGCGTTGAATAATTTTATAATACAATGTGTACGAAGAAGGTTTTATATGATAATTTAATTGTTTAATATATGAAAGCGCGTGCAGCTCAGTACGCGTGCCTTGTTATTTTGAATAAACATTTAATCTATTAAATAAACGCGTTTCTTTTATGAAATAGGTAGTTGGTCTGGCAAAGAGGCTACTTGATGGTAAGCGGTCACCACCGCCCATTGACATTACTGTAAGAAACATTAACTGTACCTCACATGGCCAATTCGGTAGTGTTGGAATCTAAATTGTTAAGTCCTCTGTTCCGATAGCTACACTCATTCGACCCTTCAACCAGAAAACACTAATTATTTAGTATTGCTTTTTGTTGGCAGAATATTTGATGTGTGGACCACCCATAAACCTAACCTAACCGGGCTTGCACAAAGCCCTACCACCAAGTGATACATCACGTATACACGCTTTGGACTCATTACTATTGATATTACTTATATGAATACATAAGGTAATTTAATATTTAGTATTATTGGTTATATTATTATTTAATATTATGTGCTATTTGGAACGATTATTCTACACGCAGCTAAACGTATTTTATTGCTTTTTTTTTTAATAATATCAATCAGAACTTTGGTGTTTAGGAATAAGTAATATTTTTATATACCGTCATCATAATATCATCTTAGTTTACATGTAGGGTTGTATGAACAACCCTACATTCAAGATGGTATTATACAATATGCTTGTAACACTGGCTCACTTATAACATTTTTTTTTTACTGTATAGCAGATAGCAGCGTGTTGCGGCTCAATAAGCTTATATCCTTATCTTTAATAATAATGACATTTATAGTGATATTTAATTAATTTTTCTGATGAAAACTGATTTGTGATATCGACCATCGAAATTTGTTATCGAAGCTAGACAGTGAATGATTGTTGTCGGTCACGACGTAACCAATTTCGACTGTTTTAATTGGGAGTCCCCGCTTCACTTTCAGTGAAGTCCCATAAACATTTCAACGGCTGCTCCGTAAATCTGCACTCGTCATTTCGTACCTTGCATTTTGTTTAAGTTTTTAGTAACAATATTCTGTGAACTGTGGTTTTAAAGTAAACTGCAAAACAAATTGCTCTTTGCTGTATGTAGGTACACAATTTTTTTATTAATTAACATCTGCATTTTGCAGCGTTACTTATCGAGAATGCAGAGCAAGATCATTAAATACAATATACATAGTACTACTGTATTATTAGCTACAATATCGTTTAAAATATCAATATCAAAACTACTTTTGTATGAATTAGATGGAAAATATGATATTTTATTTTCATTACACATGCGTCTCTATTTTCCTAACATCTCGCCAGATTTTTATGTAAATTATCCACAAGGTTAATGGACGTTCAACGGTATTGAATATTTCTAAGTGTTAAGTTGACCGTTAACGAAATGAATCATTACCGGTACTAGAATAAACTACGGGGTTATTTGTTCAAATATTCTCACGCGTGGCTCGCTCGGTGTCAATTACTCGTCACAAAGTTTGACACCTCAGTGCCTTGGTGGGGTCAAGCGTTTCGCTTTGCTCCAATGTTTGTCCAATACCTATGACGTATACACTCCACATAATTGCATTTGACTTTGACAGTTTGGTGTCATTGCATCACCAGCTCGATACTGCAAACTTTGTAATAGAATAACAGGAAAGATTGATGGGGTATATTGACAACGACATGTGTTGAGGAGTTTTACAATTATTCAAAAAAAGAACAATTCGTTTGTTCAATTTTATTATCTGTCGTTTTAAATCTATACACGAGTTGTTTCAAATGAAAAAAATAATCATAATAGGGTTATTTAATATAAACCGATTAAACGTAACACAAAAAAAACTAACCTATATTATAACCTCTAGATCTCAAAAAGCGATACGAAGCTACCCGTCTCTTCGATTCTCACATTCTGACCTGGCTCGTCTCATTAAAGGTGTCGTTTTATTTTCAAAGGGTCAGCTGCTCGTTTTATCGTCTCTATAAAGCCGTCCCGATCGAACGGTCGATATGATAATTGTAATTCAATACATCACTATCTGCATCTACCGTCCGTACCTGGCTATTACCGTCCGCATAATATACTAGAAATAGGAAGAGAGAAGAGAATTAATAAACCTTTACCTTCGGATTTGCGGTAACAAATCGCTCCACCCACACGCGTTGTACGAAATTATTCGCCTCCCACATTAGATTATTGTTAGTGTCACGCGTTGAAGCGAATTTCGTTTGAGGAAGTCGCACTTCGTTAGCAGTGATGAATTAGCTTAGACTCTTAAAACTGTACCTCGGGATTTGACGAGAATCGATTAAGTTCGACAGTGTTCCCTCCGATTGTGGAGCGTTCCTCACTGGTAATTACTGACAACGCGGATATTGAACCGAGCGGGCTATTCCGCATGACATTCCAATAATGAATTCTGTCCGACTTGACGTGACACGAACACCGCGAGAAAAATTAGTGCTGTATAATTTTAATTACCGCGTCGTTTACCGATTTTATAAAACGTTCGGTTTCTGGCTTAAATTTCATTATTTTTAATACGTTAATTATGACTTGATGGTATAATGTTAATAAAAGACAATGTATAAAAAATATGTTAATTTATTTTATATAATTTATGTTAGAAATATATAATTATTTTATAAATTTAATATGCTACGTTTTGAATTTGAATTATAATGCGATCCACTCGTATAATGATCAAAATACAAATTGTTTTGTGTCTTAATCAGTTTTAATCTAGGCTCTTGCAAAATTATTGATGTTAGCGCAGCGGGGGCGCTACAAAGGATCTCATTTAAAATAAATCGCAAGACTGCGTCGCGCCGAGAAATTAGGCGCGGGATCTCCCGCCGCGAAAACTCATCGTGAATAAGTGTTGCTTCGAAACTCGCACTACCCGTGTCAATTCTTAAAACATTCGTATTACATACTCGCTTGAAGATTTAATTACTTGTATGTCCAATGGCAGTGTTCGTAAGATCGTAAAACATCAGCTCATTAAGCGACGCTGTTGTTCGAATCGCTCCGATACAAGACCAATTGATTTTATGTTATGTCTCTTATCTATAACAAATTAGTGATAAATTTTAATTGATGTATATTTTTTATATTTACATAATAGATTTTCGTTTTTTTAAGAGGCTAGGAGACAAGTATATTCTTTAACAATGGATTGTAGATTCACACGAATTATTTAGTTCATGAAGTAATACAAATACGATTTTAAAGGGTAGGTAAAGTATTCTCTTGAACAGATTACTAATCTTAAGGAAATATGATATGATAACGCTTGGTAAATTGACACCACTATACCACTGATTTTAACACCTTCCATTAAAGCGTTACAATTTGATAATAAAAAGATTCACCGCCCATTCCTTACGCTGCTTTGTAAGAGCGTTTATACACCTCCAGATCGATGTCTCCGTTTTCAATTTAACCTGTGTTCTGATCATCTCCTTTGGCTTTGTATCGGGCGATTTCCTCCTTCCAGCAGGAACGTTACTCGTTCCTTGGTCACAATGCAGTCGGTGTTCGTTTGTAAACACGATACATCCGCCGGCATCGCATGTGATCGCCTCCTTACTTTAATCAAATCGATGCGACAAAGGCTTGAATAGAACACGCCACGGTTTCGTACAAGCGATCGGTATTTGCCTTAAAATTCCCCTTTGGAATCGGCGGCGTTTTTTTTTTTTTAAACCAGTGACACCGATCGGCATGCCTGTGAATCGCAAAGTATTTGCTCTTTTGATATAATTGTTCGATTAAATTTGGTTTTTGTCTATTATTGTAGTTTTAGTGCCTTTGAAGAATTGAAATAATTTTTCTTACGCCGAGCCGAGATAAGTCAAGTTAGTGGATTCAGTACCGGACAAGCACCATTTAGTTAGTGTTTATTATTATAATATATTATTAATTCATCTCGTGTTCGAAGGATAATGTGTCGTGAGAAAGCAGGTTGCATTTTTCGGATGAAATTCCGTCACATTTATATCGACATTGGTGTTGCGCGGTGGAGAAATTTCTCTCGGGGAGAACCTCAAGAGGTATTTTTTTATATCACTTACCCGCTATTTTATATTCCGACATTTGTTAACCTTTTAAAAGAAAATTAAACAAAAGCCAAATTCGTTAAATATTGTCTTAACGTCATTCGATTTCTTTATTTCCGTTTGTCGGCTTAGTGCATTCCATTTTAAAACATTACCGATTTAAAAAGGATTTGGCAAACTTTTACCGCCCCACGCCTGCCGACACTAACCCGTATTTGGCGGTGGACTTTGTCCAAGTGTCTGGATAGGTACCACTAACAAACAATCGTAGGTACTGTTGATGTAATCCGGTTTGAGAGTCAGTGTACAAGGGTTAGTGGCGGATTGGTGACGTAACGAATGATTAATATTACGTACAGCGAAAATGTCTACGGGCGGTGGTACCATTAGGTGGCTCAAATGCTCTTCCACATAATTTATAAAATTAAAAAAATAATTTGAGGATGCCTCCTATCGTTTGTTTAGTACCTTAGTTCTTCCACTATTTTGTAAAGGTCGATTAAGAAAGAATAATGATTTTGATATAAATATACCATTAGCTCGAAAATTATCTTCAGCTCTTACAACAATCATGGACTGAGAAGCGGTTGCTTTATTCTACTCTGCCGGGAATACACGGGGTCTACTTATATGGCCTGCCTTCTACAGTTAAAATTTCATTAATTCTTAGCGAGTGTCTAAATATCTTATAGTTTAAACTTAAGTTGAATACAAATAATGTAATTTTAAGTGGTATTTGTTTTAAACTCACAACTATAAAATTTAATTCCTACATAATTTATTTTTAATTATTTAATGACGGGACGTCGAATTACTTTGTCTTAGTTTCGGTTTTATTTGTAGAAACTCAAATTACGTCGATTTATTTTTTCCTATTAGTAATTGTTGTTATTATTATAAATTGTGGTTTAAACGTATTTGAAGACATGATATTTCAAGTCCCTTAATTATGTTCAAAGTGATTGACAATGTTTCATCTTTTAAACATTTTATTGTGTTCCTATTAATATAGTCTTGTTAAAATGTTACGTACTACTTATTATACATGTTCGGTACAATGACATAAAACTCTCTATTTTTTTAGTTAATTTTTTAAGCGCTGATCATATACGCTCTATGGTATGATTAATGCAATTTTTTTAAAGAATAGCTTATTAAATCAAAGCGCTTGAAGCGCTTTCCAACGCTGCGAAAACTATAAATAATTTTATACCTTCACCTAAATTTGTCTTATTGTTTTAATTCATTTAAAAGCAGTAATTTTCAATTTGTTACAAATTGAAATAAAAGCAAAATTATTTGAATGTAATTGAGACTTGTTAACTTCTAAAAGCAGCTTTTAATTAATTAAGTCAATTATGGTTTTATTAAACTAATGATGATTTTCAATATAAATTCTTTACGATTATTCAATTTAATTAATAGAAGTAAGAAATAAATAATGTACAGAGGTATATGTAATATGTAAATAAAATGTATTTTCTCCGCGTTCGCTCGTATACGGTCTCAGTCAATTTAAAAATAACAAAGGGTTTGTGTAATACGAATCGTTCAACGAAATGGTACGGTTATTGAATAAAAACAGCATGTCGATCCATCGGCTCACCCCTGTTGCTTATAAGCCTTTTTTATAACCCGTGAAATGCAGGTATAGAAATTAAACACTTATATTATTGTTAGTTTTTATGGTATCTCGTTAAAGGTTAAGCGTTATTTCGGTATAATGATAAAATATAAAAGGTTTTGAGAAGAGCGCTCACCTGCTACGATATATTAAATTAATTTCATCCAACATATGATCCGACGACCAGTCTATTCCCAACTGTTTAAATTTGTGGGTTATAAGTCGAAGTTGATTGGATGTTCATACAATTCAAGACGTTACCTTATACATTTTACATAAAAATATGTTTTCAATAACTAAATTTACTCGTCTTTTATAGATACATATTTTAAATAAGACAAATAATAGGGCTGATTTGAAGTGAATCGTCAATTTTTTTATTTCATATAGAAATGCCGAATAGGCCAAATTTGACAAAATTACATTGACGTCATAGCATTGATCATGGAAACTAAGATATACGTTGTGCTTGTAATTACACTGGTTTAATCACCATAAAACTAAAATGGTTTTGTATGACCGGTTTTGAATTTATGAAGATATTTAAGTGACTTATCCGTTTAAAGATGGAATGTTTTTCATTAATACTGAAATGTTTTCACATAATCATCGTGCTTAATGGTTATATAAGAACGATCTAGTAGCATACTAATATACTAACTTACATACATAATATACAGACAGGGGCTCGCGTAGACAATTTCACGCGCGCTTAGCTAATGTTTGCCGAGCGATTTGCCGGCAGCTGTAGTACGGGCAGATTCTTTTTTTGCGCAACCGACTGTTTTGCACACTTTAATAAATAATATTATATGTTATGAAACTAATAATTATAATATTTGATGACATATTATCTTTGAAATGTCTTTAAACGCATGATGATGAGTCCCAACATCGGGTCGAGCCAATTAACGTTATTGGGTTTTTTTGCTAAGAAATTGTTTGTAGCAGATCGGAGTTTGGAATTAGGCAATATTAACATTCCCGTACCTTGGACAGCGCGTAAGGCCGTTGGCCTTGCCCCATAATAGAACACTTAAGTTTGGGCATACTCTTTAATATTTTCTGAGCAGTTGGATCTGCGTTGAGAATGAATGCCCTTACGGAATTAGTTCATACTATACATTTTGAAAATCGTTTGCCGACAGTATTAAAACTTCAATGCTAAGTAATGTACCAAGTATTCAGGCTGCTTTAGAAATTTACCAGTTTTAATTTTGGAATGTACAATAAATACGTTATACATGAAAGATGAGTTCGTTTACGGTTCTACGATTCTATTAATAGTCCTACGTCAGCACATAATACTTCCATTGTTTACATTATGAAACTAACGTAACATTAATTACCTGTAACCTATTTGATGTCTAATTTAAATGAAAAATAGATTAATCAAACGATACTAGCTTTCTCGGGCAACAATAAAATGTATAACAATAGCCGGTCCTGCTGTATCGGTCTTTTTTTTTTATTACTAAGCAGAAGTATTTGTACAGTGCGTTAGGATCTTATCGGGCAATCGATTTCTCAACCCTTCAATATGCGGGACACATTTTCGAATGTAACTTCGCTTCTTCTAGTTAAAAAGTCTTATGTGCACATTGTGTTCGAAATTCAAACTGAAGAGTCGTGTGTTATTGTATTTATTTAATAACTTATTTAATATTATCGAAGTTACGCTGTTTGTTAGTTGTCATGGAAACGGTTACGAGGAAATATGAACGTTATATTAATACAACTTGAGGAAATAAAAGTTCTATGTTCGGTTGTAAGGCGTCGTTTTAGATACAACCTTTTGCAGTTATTTAATTTATTTTATTGTGTAACTATACAGAGTAAACAGATGTCGTTTGGTTATGGAGATTAAGATAAACGATATATTTATACGATTGCGTGTTTTTGTAATAAACCTTATTTAAATTCACCTGCTAGTGTTAGTTGAATCTTGCAACTGTATTTTGAACCAGCAGTGCGGTTATGTTAGACTTCTACTGATGTCTTCCGATTTTGGTCACGGCTCGGCGGCAATTATTAACAAATGATATCTAACTGCACAGAAGAGATTATTGAGTATGAGGGTGTGTGTGTTGGCACAAGTGTATTCCCTGTTCGCTCATTTAAATAATCCGGATAGGACTGCAATCTGACACGAACTGAGAGAGCTTAGACGTAGTACTAACGGATTAACATGCTTTCCGAGGAGCGACCGTGCTATCAGTGGCGACGACAAAACTTCGGTTTGCGAATGAAATATTCTTGACAAAAAAAAAACAATATATTTTTTATCTCGCTGGGAAAACGCATATACACGTAACTCCCATATAAAGTGTGGGGTATGTGAGACTCGCCGGTACTGAATGCGCTAAAATACCCATCATAAAACCAGCAGTTCCCGATTCGTCTCTTCGAAGAGCATCACGGGATAGCTGAGCCTTTATTTGCCTGACCCGAGGCTTCAACCTCGGGACTGTTGTTTCATAAGCCAGCCCCTACACCAACAAACCAGTCACAAACGAATATTTCATAAATTTTAGTACCTTTTTTTGTTGACGCAGGGTAAATCTTCATAGATACCCTACTCCTTGGGATGTCGGGTTATGTGAGATTGTACTAACTAAAAACCCCTGCGATGGCCGCCTTCAGCACGGAAACGGAGAGGTTGCGAGATCGCTTTCGCATCACGTCCGCTGCCCCTCCCGAAATTTTAGAACCTACAGATATAAATCAATACTACTTATATATATACTATAACTGCAGCAACTTTAAAAGATCTATATTAATTCAAAATGTATATAAGTTAGTTGCACGAAGCCGCAATGATAATTCAATAGAGGTGAGCCCGATGGTATTCAGTAAAAGTCCGTAACGTGCGAGTGATTAGTCTTAATCTATTCCCTTTTATCTTTTCATCGTTGATTATAATACTATGAGATTCATATTATCGTAACTAGAAACACGTTTAACTAAAATTACAGCCGTGATAAATATGAGGAGCGTAATAGGTTCCGTGATAAATGTTTTATTACATTGAAGAAATTATAATATTTATATATTTAAAAAAAATCATTGACATATAGTAAATATTTTCTTTCCTTTTGTTGAAAAATTTTAGAACTCATTCTGCTTAGTATTTTGTTTATGTTTAGATTTGGTAAGTAGACTGCCAAATGGGCTGAACCACAAACTCGGGAATATTTTTATTAAAATTATCCGATTCAACTGATAAATCAAATTTATGAGATAAGTGATATTGAAGTTTAAATTAATAGAATGCGTTAGAAAATCTTTATATCCAACAACAGATCCCGACTATAAATAAGTAGGTTTACAAGGAAGCCAACCATTCTTAGACCTAAGTCTTATATTTTAACTGAGCGACTCTAGAAATAAAAATTCAAAGAAGAGTTAACTATGCTCGACTCTGCTATCAACTCGACTTTAAAATCTTGTATTTTTTTTATATATATATAAACGTATGTGCTGATGTCGTCCGTCCCGATTTCGGCGAAGTCGTCTAATCTTAAAGGCGACCAGCCAATAACGCAAGATATATTACAGTGCACAAGTTTATGTGTGTGTGTGTGGGAACACAGAAACATTCTCTATTCCCCAACTCTCATAATCTGATATGACGGCAAATCCGACAGGACCGAAAAGAGTTTAAGCAGAAGACTTTAAGTGCTCTCCGAGGCACGGCAAATCCAGAGTTCGGGCTGTTACTGAGATTTTTTTAATAGAAAAGATTTACCTTTATTTATATTTTTATGGCATGGAAATACAAATAAAATGATGCCTTCTGACTCGTATATTCATTTATATTCGCACATTAGTTCGTTAGCTACATTTACGTTAGTTACATTTAGTTCGTTAATTTCTTCCAACCGAATTGCACGAAAAATGCAAACAAACAAAACGATCACATTATGCTGTCACAAGCGACGCGTTCCAATTAACCGTGGTTTATTATTACGTTCCTTTCTCCAAAGACATTATCAAAGATTTAACTCGGCAGGACAATTGCGCCCAATTTTCTAAACACCTCGACCAGTGTTCGCGTTATTTTATTGTTCAAAAATTTCTTAAATTGATACATTAATCTTGATATCTTTAATCATCATTTATTTATTTGTCTTTTACGTTTTTGTACTAAATAAATAAACAAATCAAAAAAAAGATTTTACATTCCAGTATTAAGAGAATACGATGCGTCATCAGATTGACGCGAACTGTAGCAAGCATTCGATTCATTTTGTCATTTACGAGTATATACTCGTACTGGAGTTTTATTAAATGATTAAATGTGTGCATGTAATATTAAATCCAATAATTATTACATCTATGTCAGTACTATTGAGTTAACAGTGGACTCATCGATGCGTTCTAATAAACAACTGGTATAAATTACACTAAAATAATAAGCGAAATTATTTAAACAAAAATCGTCTTCAGTTGAAATAACTTGAATCTCTATCTCTATATTAAATTATTGTTTCGTTAAATGAAATTAAAATATTTTCGTCCGAGAAGACAAAAGATATTTTCTAACTTACGAAACATCACCTGCATCAATATGAAAGCTACTTAATTTGTCGGTTATTTTATTCCAGCACACCACAAAGTCAGTTCTCTTTTATTCATTTGATAATATAACCGGTTTGTTAATTGAGCTACCGAATACCGCTTCCTTTGTTGTACACGAACCACACCCCGAATTTATCTAAGCAGTAGCTTATTTAAAATGATAAACGAGCTCGAAATCGATTTGAATAACAAGCAGGCAGATGCTCTTAATCCTTTTGATTTCATTAAACGCATGCGCCCCTCCGCTCCTGTCGGAAATATCACTTGAGTACAGGTTTCGATACACGACCGAACCATATATTTTTCATTATAATACACTTAATTTAATGAAAGGCCCTTAACCTAAGGAATCTGTGTGCTTTGTATTTTTTTTTTTTTAATATTCGCCTCTAGATAGCCTATCATCCCTTATTACGTGACCAAAAAGTCTTTTGTGGTATTACTGATTGCTTTCAATCGCGAAGTTTCCATTAATGATTAAAAAGAAAATCCCCCCGCGATGACATCCTATTTGTCAGCCGAATAATATCGTGAAATTACAGCTATTCTTTATTTTTTCGAAGAGATTGTAATGAATTCCCAGCAGACATTCGTCTCGAGTGCTTACCAATCGTAGCGTCATTTGTTTGATCGTTTCGTCAAGAAGCCAAGTGAAAAATCCGTCTACATTAATCACTTCGATTCTGAAATACAATTTTGACCGGTCGAAAGAATTTACATAAATAATTTATACTCGAGAGATCGTTCGAGCCGAGTTCCTTTTGATCCGTATGGAAACGTCTGATATATTTTAATGTTTTATTTTTTAAACAATAAAACACAATTACAATGAAGGGCCTGCACTGTGCTTGTTATTTAGCGCGTCGTGTAGATATTTGACAATGTTTCAAACGTTTCACTTTTACTTATTAAAAGTGAAAGGATATTTATTCGACAATCGCTATTGTCGTCGCGTTTATTGTTTCAATATTGTTGTCATTAAAAGCGTATTCATGTTCATAATGATGTTCTCCTGATTGATTTCCATATTTAACCGTGACCTATACAATATATAAGTATGTCCGTTTGACACGAGTGGCAAACTTTTTTCTTTTAGAGTACGATTATCTTAAGCGATCCATGCCGTTCTTAGCTAAGGTTATTTGTGATAGGTAATTTGTGATCAGACCCTGGATTCGAATCTGATTTCTCGGCATACGCAATCTTATTAATGATCACTAGACCAACGAGGTAGTTAAAAGTATGGATTTACTAAGTGGACGTTCATAGAAAAATTTAGTTCTCACAATTGTTCTTTTAAAAATATTTGATGTTCAAATAAAGTCCTGTTATTTTAATGGTACGTGTTGGCATGATCATTGTTTTAGTTACTAGTTCTTTAATATATAATGTATATACGACACATAAATATACAAAATTGACAATATAGAAATTAAAATTAGAATATATAGAAATAAAAAAGTATAAACAGGCATTAATTCAATACATTTTATATGGAGGCTGTGCTTTTTTATTAATTTAGATATATATTTCAACCATTCCTTTCAGCAAATTCGTGTATTAAATTTCTCAATAATTCGTATGCTCGAATTATGAACACTGGGTAACACTAGTCATATACGTATTAAGATGAATACAAAAGTTACATATTCAATTATTTATTTTTATCATGACCCGAAAGGTGTTTAAGGGTCCTCGAAGGGAATTCTCCCAGAATAAGAGCCTGCTACTTGACAGCTTGTGGTCTCACGTTGATGGAGTATTATTTTAGGCATGTGACTGAGATAGATTCGATCGAATCTTTCGACGGACAGCTCGCGATGCCTCGGAGCTTATGGCAACTAACCGCCGAATACCTTAACCGCGATAATTTAATCGAGGCAAACATTTATAACACGTCACGTCTTGAAATTTATTAATTATTTGGTGAAAAATATTTCTCAATAAAATCTTCGCTTAGATAGAATATAATATTATTTTGTTGTTTAAATGTTTTTATGCCTGTGTAATATTACTCGAATTTGAATTTATTTTTGTTGGAAAATATTGCTCAATAATTATCTCCGCCTAATGATAATTCGTAGATAATATTATCTCATTTTTAAACGCCTTAGTTGATGAATTATGTTCAGTACGTCTTCGCTTAGCGGTTGATATAATATAATTATTTGTGTGATATTAACCTACGTTAAAAATCCAATCCATTATATTGAGGTGAGAATTTTGTAATTTATAGACTCCGTTATATTCTGTCAAGAGTGTAATCTTTTAAGGCGTGAATGTATAACTGCTATTTAGCTTGGTCCAGTGTTAACGACATCGGAGACAATTAACCTTAGTTAGCCGCCAATAAATACCTAAGTTGCTAAACCGCTTTACGACCAGATATAATTAACCGCCTCCGTTTCGTTGTAGTAGCAAGTGTACTAGGCTATTTTGTAGCGATTAGCCTGCTGCACTATGAAAGTCATTAATATCTGTAATGTATAAACATTGAATTCGTTTTCCGTTATTGAATCTTCGGATTTCGTTATAAAACCTAAGGCAATTGGAGTGCGTGGAATATTATAGCGAAGCACCTAAAGCGAATACAACTTCCCGGTAGTCATTATTTATTGAAGAGACTTTTGACGTATTAACAAAATACGATCTTTCCTTAAAGTTCTTAATCAATGATTGCTGTAAATTTTCAAGTGAGTTTGTTCGTATAGTTTAGTAAAATTTATTATGTCAAAACGTCGTTTTAAATTTGGAATGCCCGAGCTGCGGGTAAGGGTTATTAATACATTTCATGTATAAAATATGTTAGTTAAAAAAGGTTTTACTTAATCCATGTTAATTAAACGGATTAAATATTTAAAGGTTCAATACTGTTTAGTTACCGGTGACGAAAATATGTGAGTATTTTTAAATTAATCGGTTAGGTAGATTTGGTTAAAAATTTTGTTGCGAGATTCTTACTCACCCGTCCCAAACTCACATGTAAAGTTATAAATATTTTTTTTTTTTAGCATTAGCAGCCTGTAAATTTTCCCACTGCTGGGCTAAAGGCCTCCTCTTCCTTTGAGGAGAAGGTTTGAAGCATATTCCACCACGCTGCTCCAATGCGGGTTGGCGGAATACACATGTGGCAGAATTTCGTTGAAATTAGACACATGCAGGTTTCCTCACGATGTTTTCCTTCACCGCCGAGCACGATATGAATTATAAACACAAATTAAGCACATGAAAATTCAGTGGTGCCTGCCTGGGTTTGCATCCGAAATCATCGGTTAAGATGCACGCGTTCTTACCACTGGGCCATCTCGGCTCAAAGTTATAAATAAAATAAAAGTAAAAAATAATTTTAAAAACTTTGCACTTAAATTCTTATAGTTAAATAAGATCTTCATGATCGCAAAACAAATTTGTTTGAAGCAATAAGATAGTCGACCTGAAGTAAAATTGGGAAAATCCCGAACAAAAAGACGATAATGAAATACTTATTTATTAATCTATACACATAATAATATTATAAATGCGAAAGAAACTCCGTCTGTCTGTTGCTCCGTTGGTCTTTCATGGCCAAATAATTGCACCGATTTTGATTAAATTTGGTAGGAAGCAAACTTGAACGTCAAGGAAGCACATAGGCTTTTTTATAAACACCTGACGATCAACTACATTACGAGCACAGCCGCGCGTGACAACTAGTTTTTAATAAAATCTTAACATTTTCCGTGTCATTGTCTCGCTAAACTCACATACAATAGACAACGAGTTTGTTCAGTCGTAGATTTAAGAAGTATTTCGAGAACGTATCTACTAAATCATAACACTACGAAACGCACCCACACACTTGATTACTTATATTTTTGAATGGCCTCAGAATGTAACGCGTCTTTTATTTGTCAAAACAATCATTCAATCCGTTGTCAATATTATTTATGAAAGCCTTCGAGATGCCGATGATGGATATGGCTCTGCGAGTATTACAGACTTGTATCAGTACGAGTGATCAACGACTCGACCGTTCCTTATGTTTCGATGTAAGACAAATTATTCTCCGTAATCGCTAAGCCATTGTACAGCGGCGTCGATTTAATAATTCCTCACGAATTAATAAGCCGAAGCCACGCCCAATAGGCGTATACTTCGAGATTAATAGACATAGTTCGACTGACTACCGGAACGTCATATTCCACGATATATTTTTATAATCGTAATAAAATTCACACGTCGCTATTATAAATATCGCTGACTTAAGCCCCTGCCATATATCATGACTGTTAATATTTTAAAAACATGGCGGGATTTTGAATTGATCGATAAACTCTCTATGTTTTACATTGGTTCGTATTATAAATGACCTCGGTCGAGCGAAGTTCTGTCGGATGATTAGTATCTGTGAATGTTCGACTTCGATAAAAACATCTAAGTTGATTATGCTATTTACATAATATGTTTATGTATTATATATGTTCAAAGGAACTCAATGAGACGAGAGGTTTTAAATAAATTTGAATGAAATTATTGAAGCATCGGAAATCGTATTAAACTAACAGAATCTGAGAAATTCTGCGAAGTTAGATTAGCTTTAGTCTAGACGTTTTAAGAGGGACTTATTTCATTACTTTAAACAGCAAACATTTGTAAAATGAATTTCAACGCTTTTTCTCTCTGTTTTTTGTTTATTTCGATTATTTTTTTAAAGAATACGTTTCATCTCTTATCTTAGAATTTATATAATTTAAACTCATTTTTTATTTTATCTAACGAGCTTATAAGCCTGTGGCCGACATTCGTATGAATAGAAAAACTAGACAGTGCTTAGTGCATACGCTTCACATTCGCAAATAAAACTATTTTTTCTAAGTGTAGAAGTACGTTGAGTCTTTTTTTATTTATTCGACTTCAATACAACTTAGGACGAATGTTTTTTTTTATGAATACCGTAACTAGTTTTCGAGTGACCTATTCAACTCCACGATCAATGAACTATTAGTATACAAAATTACGGTAAAAAATCAATCGGTTGCTTATGATAAAAATTAACATGCTATAAATGTACCATAAGTGACCTAAAATTTCGGGTTGGAAGATTGAAGATTATCTTCATCGCTTTCCTTAATATGCCTTCAATGCCTAGTGTAAAACCAGAGGTCAAGTACCACTAGCTTTGAACCTGCAATCATCGATTAAGATGCACCTGTTCTAAATACTGGACCTATGGGCAACATTAACAAAAAGTTTAACGTACATAAATTTGGACTGACATATAGGTACTAAAAGGATAATGTTGTCTTAGATTTTCGCGATTATTACACATTGAAATAAAACTAGTTTTTAACGGATTTAATCGCGTATATCAATTATTTTAACATCCCGACGTTTCGAGCACTTTGCAGTGTTCGTGGTCACGGGCAGACTAAGGTGACATTTGTCTGTTCGAATTAAAAAAGAAATATAGAAATCGTGGCGGTAGTTGTAAATAATATTAAAAACTAGTTTATTTCAATACTAAAAGGATAATAGTATGACATAATGAAGTTCTCGTATGAAATGGAAGACTAAATATATAAATCAGTTATAAAATAATGTATATTTTACGTAAGTCAGTTGAAGATTAGTTTGTCAATGTAATGAATATATTCGTAACAATAGAATTAAAAAAAAAAAACAATCTTTTACGACCATTGTCTGTAAAAAAGTAACATCTTAAAAGATACTCTTAAATGGTATGAGATTATTTGCAACAAAAAGGATTAAATTTGATGAAACGCCATAAGTTTTTATAAAAGATGTTTTTAAACCTTATCAACGGTACAGCGTTTTTATTTTCTAAAAACGAGGATTTATGTAAGTATCGTTCTTTATTACTTATCTGAACGGAGTTTGGGATGTTTTTCATTTATTTGGTGTGTTTTTTAACTCGTGTAAGCCGTTTTTTTTGCTATAATGCGATACATAATACCTGTACTTAGTGTATTAACTTCAAGTTTATTGTTTTCGAAATAATTTACCAATCGTGAACGTAATTAAAATATTCTTATATCATAATTATAATGTTTTATTTAAGAAATTGACGTGATCAGTTTTCGTGTTCCTTGAGATGGATGTTTGTTATTGATGTTACATCAAAGTCAAAATGTTCTTAATTCAAATTGGCTTTTACGAGCACGTTTGAATCGTCATTATACAAATTTATATTAATTTTAAAGCTTTCAATCGAAGGAGTACCGGTAATTTCTCGTAGATATTCTTTTCTCTAATTAAATTATATTTTTTTTTTATTTAAATACAATAAATAAACTATAAATATCCTGTTTTAAAATCAACCATAATATGTTTTATTAATGCGTTCTATTTCAGCATATAAGTTTGTTTTGTTGATGTTTTTAAATAAGAAAATAAACGGGTCAAAAATACCTATTTTTAGACCAATATAAACAGTTAGCATTTCGGGAGCTTTGCAATGTTTCTGTCTTTTACTTGCAATCGCACGTGACCGACGGCACCTGCCACCGGTCGTGCCGACATGCCTCGACAATTCCGGGGTCTATTCCCAGGTCACTCGCAATGTGACAAAATAAAGAAATGGAACAAAGGCAAATACTAGTACTAGTTTATCACTTGAAACTCATTCGTACGTTTGCTTTTTAATTATAAAATTAAAAACGTATTTTAAAAATAATTTTAAGCCTTAAATAAAATTAAAATCTCACTAGTTTTATTCTTTACAAACGCACAGATTCTTGAAATAAAATAGGTCAAGCATACGCTCGAAGCGAAAACTTCTGACTTTAAAATTAAAACTTCAACCAGCATATTTTTCTTGCGATCTAATTAGTTGATAAAGCAGAATTCCTTCGTTCAGTTTTCGAGTGTTTTAATAATAGGATCCACTTTTCTCTCTCGACAAACGCTTTTCAATTTATTTGTCGAATTCATTACAATGAGCCTATGTATTGAATTACTCGATGCTTAAGAAAACACGAAGTACCGGTGCAAACAGTTCCACTCTCAACCGTGATGGGATGATTCCGTCTGAAATGTTTCAATAATTGCTATTTGAAAAAGTAACGATTATTTGCGATTCTCTTTATTGTTATTAAATGTGTTTCTTTTAAATGTATTTCTTATATGTATGGCAGTATTTTTATGCAATAAATAAATTGAATCGGGGCTTAGTTTATTGGACAACGTAAATACATTTAAAAATCAAGTAAATATTCTTTTACAATCGAAGAAGGTATATTGTGAATGACAAAAAATTAGGAAATTATCTTTATCTGACGTAGTCGTTTCTACTTAAAACAGCGTTAATTTTACTACCGAAGGGCTGTAGTGCTATTTTTTCACGTATACATACATTTAAATTAACAGCCTGTAAATTTCCCACTGCTGGGCTAAGGCCTCCTCTCCCTTTAAGAAGGTTTGGAGCATATTCTACCACGCTGTTCCAATGCGGGTTGGTGGATACACATGTGGCAGAATTTCGTTGAAAATAGACATATGCAGGTTTCCTCACGAAGTTGTTTATTTGTGTTACTCCTCCTCTAATTGTAATAGGCTTTATATGTTAATATACTAGAAAAATGTGAACATCGTAAATGTTCGCAAATGGCAAACGAGATAACTACCTCGTATCGATAAAGTGTTGCTGGCTGTAAAAATGGATATATATTACTGGATATGCACATTAAAGTCGACAGTAACGCACTTTAAATCTTGTAAGTGTCAAAACAATATAACAAAATGTGATCGGTATTCAATATTTATGACATACATACATTCCAATGTTTATATGACTATGTTCAGTTCGAGGACTTGAAAACGAGTTGAATTAATATGTTTTTTTATGGAACTATTTCATTGTATAGTTTTAGGAGAGTCACTGGACGTGTTGTGGGCGGTTTCGACAAGCTTTATTCGAAATATTCTAATATTAAAATGAGGATATGTTTGTGTGTATAAAGAAGAGCTACCACACGGGATTCTTTAAAAGAACAATGTCTGAGATTTGGTATGAATCTGTTTCTACAGATATACGCGTGATTAGTTATTTTAATTTGTACCATTTGTATGTCTCTATTGTATATCATATGTGTTATATATGTATTAATTTTGAACTTTACCGTTTCATAAAAAATATCCGTAAAAAATACATTGGTAAAGAAGGCATATTATTCGATACAAGATTATATAGAAGATAAAGAAACGTGAAGTTAATGCTTGTTGACTTCCAGGCAGGAGACATAACATACATACATATACAATTGTTTTTAACTAACATGACTGTATTTTTAGATGTTGAAAAAGAGTAACTACTGAGTTTCTTGCCGGTTCTTCTCGGTAGAATCTACATTCCGAACCGGTGGTAGCTTTAGTTTAAATAGTTTGTTAAGTATCGATTCAAAAGTGCTTGTAAAAGCCTACTTAAATAAAGTATATTTTAATTTTGATTATATTGTTCATAAAAATATTTATTTTGTTCAATGTTTATTTTGCACTACAAACAACCTGTATGTCCTAAATCTGTCTGGCAGAGAATGCAGGGTTAAGCACACCTCAGGTGCAATTTCATTTTGTTGTGCAATAAAGTGTATCGATAGAATAAATAAACAAAACGTACGTGTTAGGATTAAATAACTAATATTTTTATTGATTTAGAATTCTCATCATGATAGATTGCCCATTATTACTATACTGATAGTGCAAAGGATTTAAAACGTGAAAAGGTCGTAAGTTAGTTTATTTTAGGTATAAAATGATGTGGATGTTACTTTATATATATGTAACCGTGGCGACACTCGAGAAATCGAGTAAAATATTAATAAAACATAACGAAATAAAAAGTTTTATGCTCGGCTGTAAAGTACATATCATTTTATATACGACCTTTTTAGGGTTCCGTAGCCAAATGGCAAAAACGGAACCCTTATAGATTCGTCATGTCTGTCTGTCTGTCTGTCCGTCCGTATGTCACAGCTACTTTTTTCCTAAACTATAAGAACTATACTGTTGAAACTTGGTAAGTAGATGTATTCTGTGAACCGCATTAAGATTTTTACACAAAAATAGAAAAAAACAATAAATTTTGGGGTTTCCCATACTGAACCTCAAACAATTTTTTTCATCAAATACGTGTGAGGCATCTATGGATCGGCCTTCAAAAATGATATCGAGGTTTCTAACATATTTTTTTTTCTAACCTGAATAGTTTGCGCGGGAGTCACTTCTAAAATCGTAAAATGTGTGTGTGTGTGTGTGTGTGTGTGTGTGTGTGTGTGTGTGTGTGTGTGTGTGTGTGTGTGTGTGTGTCCTGTAAGTTCTAAACTAAGAGAATGATAAAACTAGAAAAAATATATGATGTACTAAACTAAACTTCCACCCAAAATTGGTTTGAACGAGATCTAGTAAGTAGTTTGTTTTTGATTTCACAAATCGTAAGCCAGAATTTACCTTTCATTCAATCAACTCAAATAAAAATAAAAAACATTTAATTTACGGAACCCTTCTTGGCCTCTTTTTCACTATTAGTGATGAGAAATGAAATCAAAACGTGACACTCATAATCGGCCTTGATTATCTTTTATCAGTAATTTTTAATTATATCTGTATTGATAAATTTTTCATCATACTGTTCCAATGTACACATTAGAGCAGTATGTAGAAAAATTGTTTGACTTATATATAAATCAAGAAATGTTCTTAGTCAGCTAATACTTTTTTTTTATGGATGAATCACATAGACTACTATTTTCGAAATTTGTAACATAAAACGTATTTTTTTTTAATATTTGTTATAGATTATAAATGTTTATATAATATCGATCGGAAATATTTTCAATGACCGCAAATGGATCAGGAATTCTCGTTTAAAGAGGTTTTGAGTGTTTTTCTCCACGCTGTTTTACTGCGGGTCGACAAATATTATATGAGACAGTCAGACTTTGCACAATCAAGTGTCAGACGAATAAGAACATTAAAACTTTATAGTTACCGTTCTTTCTCCCGCGACAGTTGCGATATTGCTTAAAATCGAAATGTCATTTAACCGAAAAAAATCGGGGTCGCTTATCACATTTCAACTAGTTAAATTTTTTGCTATCAATTCATTATACTTCCATAGAAAAAATTTGGTTGACAGTTATAAAAGAAGCGCACATCTTATCTCTTGAATAATTTAAATTATCAATATTTGACAAATTTGATGAACCGAGACATTTGTTATTGAAATTTATTCTTTTATTGTCATTATAATGTTTTGTCACATATATAGTTTAAGTTTTATTTATTATCACATTTAAACTTTAATGGCCATCGTTTGGTTTTTTTTTTTATTTTTGTCTATTAATTTTATTGCTATGAAAATATATTTTAAGAATTCAAGAATTCCTTATACATTTCTGCAAATCCTAAGTAAACTTCGTGTTGTATGACGCAATGAATCCATAGAAATATGATCCGACATGTACCTTTTGTAAATGTTGATTCTAAGCCATAGCACCTGAACTAACAATGATCATTTATTCCATAAAAAAAAATATCCAAAAAATCGTTACGTTTCGAAACTGATATGTATTAATTCGACATTGATATTATATAAGCCAAAAAAATGAAAATATTTAATATCAATAACTATTTGAATAAAGACTAATAGGTTTTTATAAATAAATTCATTCGTTATTTTCGCTTATAAAATATCTAAAATATTTCTCTATACATATAATAAAATTGGAGTGTCTGTTTGTAATATTAAAATAACCGCGTTTTACTAAATCATTAAATTAAGCAAAAAAAAAATATATATACACGGTACATACACTAAAATAAATTTTTTTATTCTTATCTGTCTGTCCGTTTGTTTCTGCTGTACCAATTTTGACGGGACTTTTACTAGGCTACAACAATAAGTTTTTTGTTAAATTCAAATGCACACGAAGTCGACACAGCTAGTTTTTTTATAGTCTTACGCTTGATCACAATCAAACAATACCCAATGGTAAGTACTGATGTAGTCTAAGGTACATACTTGTAAGGAATCCACATTTAGGCAGAGCGATTTCGCCCACGGCCGCCGATCTCAAGAGACCAGCCAGCTACGCAGGACATATTATAGTGTACAAGTGTGTGCACTCACACACAGATGCACTCACTATTCCATCACTCTTATAACCCGAGGAGACGGCAAATCCGACACTACCGGTATTTTAAGCGCAGGACCTATTTAACGTGCTTTCTGAGGCAATAGATGGTATTTTCTTCCAGTTAGAATCCCGGTTGCTACTGAGAAATGTTCGACTGAAAAACCAAATAGTATTCTATCGGTCCGAACTTGGGTTTGAACCTACTACCTTTGAATTAGCCTTATATCAAACCACAAGACTAACGAGATAGTCGATTTATTAAACATGTATATAAACAAAGCAAAGATACTATGCTTACAGATATAAGATGAAGTTGACCAGCATGAGTGTGGTCCGGAAATATTAATATCAAAAGTTCCGTCTGTTACATATAAGTCAGTAAATTCTTACTTATTGTCGCTATGAGTTGAATTCCACAGTGTAGTATATACTCTATACGGTAAAAGGTGTTTTCTTAGAGCATCTGACGTTTATTCACGAAACCCGATGCAGCGGTCAATGTTTACATTTGTAAGCCCTACCCATTGTACGATATACTATAATCATTGTTGTCGGACATAATTTTTTTTATTCCAAGTATTATTACTGATGATTTCTTAAATGTTTGTGTTTCTGCTCAACGCGAAGACCAATGACGTGTAGGTTGCTTTGTGTATGCAATCGGACGGTTGAGCAGATTGCTCCGAAGCCTCCATGACTTGCCTTTGTGCGCTTTGTGTGGAAAAGGCCGGTACCGAACACGCTTCCGTTTATGAGACAGTTTTGATACTTTTCGCTTTTATATAAATATTAAATTATTTTACAATAATATTGTTTCAATAATTTACATATATGTTTAATTATGTTTTTATTTATTAAATATATAATGTAAACAATCTAAGTCATGAATAAATAAAAAAAAAGAATTTTATATTATTGGTACTATAACAATATATATGTCGAATATAGCAGGAATATAGCAAGGAAAAAAAATATATAAAAATTTACAAATATATGAGTTGTGCTCATTTTTAGACACTGGTTTTAATTGTTCGTAAACCTAATATCAAGACTGTTTGAGCGTTCCATCATATCAGTGTCCGCAATAAAGCTCCCTCACACAATGCTCACAAAATAAACACATAAAAAAATGTTGTTCCTTATTCTATGTAATTGGGTTTAACAGTAGTATTCTGAGTCACTTCCTAGTAGTCCTGTTCGCAGTGATCTTTATTACTTCCAAGCAAGTGCCTTCTGTATCGTCCGAATGGCTGTTTGATGTTCTTCACTATTTTATTTATATATTCTCTTTCTCGCTCCAATTAACACGTCATATATATACGTACATAATAAATAGTCATAATATATAAAGATACCATAGTTGCATAATGCAGTCTCATCGTTAAGGATGCGATCTTCGACGCAACTTTGTGTAAATGACCATTTGATAACTATTACCTAGAAGAAGGATATTACGATAATTCAATTATTTACATGTTTGTTTTTAATGTAAAGTTAGTTATTGCTGAGTTATTGACGTAGACATATGTTTAGATTTAATTTACTTTTAATTTACTTATGAAGAAAACATCATTGGAGTAACAGATAGAGGCCTTTCGTTCTCATTAAGTATATTTTACTCTACACTTGATTGATACTGCTTAACGATAAATTAATGCTTAAAAGCAAAACATTAAGACATGATATTTTCATGTTACACACCGAGCCTAAAGCGGCTTTTCAAATATATTTTTTATCTTTACTTTAATGATTTATATACTAGACGCTGACGTATCTTTCACAACAAAGTCACAGCTTATGGCAGCTCATTAGCGCTTCAAACATTATTACTTTTATTTATAAGACGATATCGACAGACCGCCTTTTAAAATTTTCAATAAATTTTTGTTTATATTATGACAAAAAGGAAACAGCGCGGACGCTCTCAGAATTAAATATATGCTCGCGATCATAAAATAAAGAATTTATAGGCGTCCTTTGGAGTTACCGTGGCTTGGTTTTACGACTTTACGGGGCGTTTATTCAGCACTGCGTGGTCGTATCACACGCATTCCAGATAACGCTACGCTCCCGTTGTTATAAGGACAATTTCAGTCATTTGCATGGATAACTTTACGCGGCGGAAGGTACATCGTTTTAATCCTTTAATTAGTAACGTGTACGATTTCCCCATGCGGGCTTTTAAATGCACGTGTAAACTTCGAATGTACACAAAAAAACAGCCACCGTGACTAAGAGTTTAACATGTTTGCTCTCCCAGCAAGTACGCGTGAAATTGTGATTATGAACACAAATAAGAGAGGATTCAATCGACTCAACACGCTTGTAATTATACGATCCGATCGTCAGTAGGCGGGCTCTTAATGCCTATATATAAATTATATGAACTCCCATCCGAAGAAATAATAGAAAATGTTGTGTGATTAAAAATTCTAAACTATTATATTTTACGCGTTTTCTCGTTATAAAAGGGTGATGTGGACTTAGAGTTATGTTAATAACGGTCTTCTGATCAAATTTCAAATAATGCATAACGTTTCTGATGTCGTTAAAACTTTTAACGATTAAAAAAGAACGATGTTTTAATTTTATTGTACTGCATAAACAGAAGTTACGCAAGACAACGTTTGAATTAATTTATGATTGTAATTTAGACGACGACAAGTAATAATACGTTAGATTTAAAAAAAAAAACTATAAAATAGGCTTTGTCAGTAATATATGGGACTCGTCAAAACAAACTAAACGAGTTATAACTAGGTGATTTTATAGCAGCCTGTACACGTAACTAATGAGTTGTTACTTCCGAATACTAATATACGAGTAATGTCAAGTCTTTGACATTTCTACATCGCGATGGCAAGATTCGTAATTTGTTTGTATATAGTACATTGGGAAGATATCTAATAATTTGGTTATAAGTGGCAGCTAATTGTTTTATTCGTAGGTATAGTATTGTGTAGCATCCATATGATCTAGTGAGCTACTCGTTCACACTTGAAATGGTCACATGTTTTTCTCACGATGTATTAATTCACAACAAAACATAAAATAATTTGAATCCCCAATCTTCAGTTAAGATCCACGGATCATCTCGGCTTTAATTTAATTATAGATAAATAACAGTATATTATCATTATGATTAAAATAAACAGAAGGTCGTTTAAGAATATCACTAATGTTCAGATGAACATCATCTTAGATAGTATTGTGGCTGATTCGACACGGTTTTTGTGCCCCGGCGCATACTCCGACACAACATAATAACCGTCTTGTGTTAGGTCATGTTAGCGAACGAGCGCATTTTTAAACAACAAAAACCACAGCGTTATGAAATTGGAACGAGCGAACGCCAAATTATGTTTGAATTTGATGATACAAAAAGTTTGGAAACCACTTTTATTTGTTGATTACAATTTCGTAATCGCTGCCGAAAAAAAAAAAAAAACTTGTAACAGCAGTTATCAATCGATTCGACTGTTGGTGTTTTGTTTTTTTTTTATTTTCAGACGGAAACAATTGAGTAATTTTTTGCGGTGCTCGGTGTTGGAAAATGATTAGTGATTCGTGTTACGCCACGTCGAAATATATTGTTACGTTTCAAAATAACAATTTATTATTCGTGATAAATGGTAATACGTTTGCTCTTCATGATACATGATCGATAATTATATAAAATTTATTTAAATCTCATGTTAAACAAACATAAATACGTATTAGTCGATCGTACATATTATACTACAAATACATATTATAAAACAATGTCACTTTCTGTCTCTATCTGTTTTTCTATCTTCTTAACTATTCAACGGATTTTGATGTTTCAATAGTAAATAGAGCGATAAACAAAGAGGGTTTATGTATAGTTTAAAAATGATTTGTTCAAAATAGCTCAACTATAGCGGTGTTTATCCACAGAATTGTTTTTTAAAGGCTTACAAGGCTAACCCTGCCTAAGCCTCAGGAGATACATCAAAACAATGTACTGGAAAATTGTATATCTTAAAAAGCCCTATACAAAAGTGCGCTATATAATGTATCTATCTTCTATGGTACACTTTAACTATTTATTATCATCTATCACAGGTTATTAAAAAAATATAGGTTGTTTTCTCTAATTCATTATTAATCTATATTTGGATAGATATTTAAGTAACTACTATTTTTTCGAATAAATAAAAGCTTAGAAGATATCATCGATTTCATATTACGTGCTGCCAAAAAAATCGTTCGCTGCGAAACATGCGTTCGGGTAACTGACTGTAACAATAAAACGTTGACCTTGACATTATTTATAATTTTAATGTTTCTCATTTATGACTTGCTTGTATAAACAAATAAATAAATTTTTAAAGTAATTAATATACCTGATTAATATTTTGTCGCTGAGCGTACTTCTCATTTTTTATTTATAATTTGAGCTTCTGAGAAATCGACAAAAAAATGCGTGAACTATAAGTATTCTTTGAATTTTAGATAGGGTAAAAATAATGATTATATAACATATCCGTGTTATTTATTTGTTTAAAGGCGAGTAAGTTTCTTGACAATTTCTCGTTAGAATCTAAATTACTAATCTGTTATTATTAGAAATTACGATCAAACAATGATAAAGGCTACTTTTTTGTGCAGTCAAATTATTTTATTTCATTATTAGTTTATATACTACTTATCTTAAGTCTTAAGTTTAATAGCTGCTGCAATTTAAACTAGTTGACTGATCCAATATCCGATAGTAACACCTAGAAATTTGTACTATACCACACCCAACTAGAAGGCCTTGTACAGCTGCAATTTTATTACCATAAGATATTAGTTAAGGTAATCGAAATAACTGGGTCGATTATATAGGGCTTTTACTTGGTGCAAGACCCTCTGTGTAGGTATCTCGAAAGATATTCTTGTTGTGCTCTGGATTGAAGAGTCACTGAGCCAGTTTAACTGCCGGCACTAGGACGTAACATCCTAGTTCCTAGGTTGGTGACGCATTGGCGATGTAAGAAACGGTTAATATTTCTAAGTGTCAATGTCTATACATATATCATAAAAAATACATTTTTTTTTATGGCATTAGTTGCCGGACGAGCATATGGGCGACCTGATGGTAAGTGGTCACCATCGCCCATAGACAAAGGCGCTGTAAGAAATATTAACCATTTCTTACATCACCCATGCGCCACAAACCTTGGGAACTAAGATATTCTTTTTTGTCGCTTGTTCCTGTGATTACACTGGCTCACCCTTCTTACCGGAACATAACAATACAGAGTAGTGTTATTTGGCAGAAGAAAATCTGATGAGGGGGTGGTACCTACCCAGACGGGCTTGCACAAAGCCCTACCACCAAGCATAGACGTATTTAAGATATCTAAAATATTTTTATTGGATTTTATAAGAATATTAAAATACTAAACAAGTAAGAAATTATAAAATACTTCAGCGAATATTTTACTATAAAATCAATGTATGTAAATACACCATTTATCAACTTGTTATATTCGTAAGAACGTATTTGTGTCAAGATATTGCGGCTTAACTTATTCGTAGCCGTACATTTAGTTAGTTAGCTTTATTAGAAACTGACATACTGATACAGATACGATAATATAAGAAGAAAAAGAACATATTATATAACTAGGCCAGAATTATTATATAAAAAAGGTAAAACAAAATTGTGGCAAGAAGTTGATTATACAATAGTTTTTAATGATTACCTTGAAATGCCTGCTATCTTCAGCAGGCCTACTGTGTTTGGTTACAATGTGACAAAACTTTTCAATCGAAAACAAAGTCCGTGCAAAACTGTCCATATCACGACCTTACTGTTTATTCCTCAACTGAACGTAGCACTGTCCATCGAACGTGACTCGTGGGCCCTCATTACAATTACAGATCAGCGATTGTTGTGCACATAAAATGTATAATTTATAAAAAGCTGAACATAGAACAATCCGGGAGACGCCTGTTACATTTTTTCCGGGACCTTGTGGTAGGCATGTTACATATTAGTTTTTATTGGTTAATGGAACAGATTCAATGTAACGGATAATAAATGTTGTTTTTTTGTTATGGCGGCTGTTTCTTATTTTATGATGAACGATACCAAGTTAAAGTACTGCTATGGAATATCTAATGCGTTCTAGTGACGGCTTCAGGGCGATGGCTGTATATCAATATCATTGTATAACGTTTTCCTGATTTTATATCACATAATTCATTCAATGTTTAATTCCTGTATGCTCTTCCTATACTTCCAAGTCAAATGTAATAAATTTGTTGTAACTTTATGCATTAAACTTAGATATTTATGTATTACTCGAAAACTTTATAAAGGGATACTTCTGCTATTCATTCAGTATATTAATTTATTTAGTGTTTTATTTGTAATAAATGACAATACTAGTCGAGTACGTCTTGTAAGTAGCCAATAAAGCTTTATATACTTAGTCAATGATGTTATGTAATTTCATTTATCTGTTAATCATTTTATATTGCCCTTTGCGTTAGTGTTACACTTCCACCGACGGACACGTAAATCCTTTGGTACCGCGACTGAGCTCTTTCTATTGAAAGATGATAATGAACTTGTGTCTATGGACGACACTTGATTACTATAATGTCTGGGCAGTTATCTAAATATCCTGTGGAAACAACCGTTTCTGGTGGTATTTCCAAATACCCCTTTTAATCGTTATATATATTTTGTAATTTATTTCAAGATTCCACATAATTATCAACTTCAAAAATTTAAATCTACTCAGGAATCTTCAGCTCTATTTGAACATCTAGTAAGTGGCTATTAACCTTACTGGAATTAAATAGTTTAGCTGTTCACGAATTTTTCATTTATCGACCGAAATATCTCATAAAAATAAAATAAAATATCATAATATGGATCCGATAGGTAGTACTGTGCTGTTATGGTTTGGTACTGAACTGACACATGACAAAATTCATCATGTATTAGATCAGGTCTTATATTTTAATAAAATCAGAATATCACAAAGCCTAGCAAATTTTTTTTCTGTAATATTAAAATTCTCACATTAATAATTTTAACGGAAAGCATTGGGTTTTATTATTAGAAAGGTTTTATTAAAAATAATATTTCATCAAGCATACCAACTGTTAATTTACGAAAAAAAAAAAAAATATACCTGTTACCCTGACCGCTGTCCAATGTGAGAAATTCAAGTTGCAATTCGGCGTCTATTGTATAGGAACAAAAGCGTGTGATGCTTTAATAACACAGGTGCATCGTTCCAAAACTTTGGGCGTCCTGCGGGGCTCGAGTACGTGACCGGCTTTATTTCACGCCATTCTCGACTTTGATAGCGATCATTTTCCATAATTGTCGTGAAGCTGGCGAACTATTTTTCCGTGTTTTATCTTTTGTACGCCATCGCGATAGCTGTTATATTAGTTGTAGGAACCCACGTTTCATTAATGCGAATCTAATTTCGGTTTTAATGCTGTTATTTCTATTATCGGCCCGGCTTTTGTTGTCGTCCTTTATACTAATTTCGGTTGTAAACATTAAATGCATCAACCGCTATTGTTACTGTTGGGCTGACGATTCTAGAAACAAATTATTCCTTTTGTTACGGATGTTAGTTGGACAATATTATTATTTTACTACTAAATGAGCCGTGTTTATGATATTACTGTTATTATTATCAAACCCTTCGGTTTCACTTAGGTTTCGGCGACTTGTTTTGACGCGTCGGCTCCTTGAAGAGGAACTGTTGTCTTCTCGAAACACGTCGAGGATTCCTCGATAAATAACGAAAGTGAAAGTGGAGCGCTTTGTAATAATAGTATTACAAGAAGCAGTCATTAATGACATAAACATTACGTAACATCTGTACCTGTTTTAAGCGGTATACCCACAGTTACAATTATTTCAACCCACATTTATTTTTAGATCCATTTAAACTTATTTTAAATACAATAATATATCTTAAAATAAATTTTCATTTAAATTCTCTGAGTTCCATTGCTATGAGTACTTTGAGTATATAAAAAACTGTTCGTTTTGTATTCGTTTGTCTTATTGTTCTGGTATTTGTTATCTGTTTTCTACAGTAAAAGATAACAGATGTTTTTCTGAAAAGATGTCTCATAGCTTTGATAACGATGAATTAATTCGCAATGACTAAGATCTATTACCACAATTATGTTTAATGTTTGAATATTATTTAGAGAATTAGGTCCACGTTGATTACTCATTACAGAACCTCTCATAACTCCTTGTTGTAAAGAATTTAAGAGATTTTTTTTTGTTTTATTTCTGTTTTGTTTTTCATGTAAATATTTTTAAATTATTTTCTATAAAGTATGCTATGACGTTCTGTTGAAGTTGTCTTTATTTATGGTTTAGTTATAAAAATGCGATGCCTACTTAGGAATTGAATAGACATGTAATAAATTATGAAGCTCATGCTATTATTATGTATATAAAAAAAATCTTCGATATTTTTGTAAGTAAAAATTAAAGAATATATAATTTTTTAACGCTCATCTTGTTATATATTATTTATAGACAAGAGAAAAAAAATCAATCAAATCAAAGAGAAATCAAACCGATATTGTAATAACATTTCTAAGTACCTACTCATAATGTGCAACATTAGTTAAAATATATGACGTTATAAATTATAACGATTTTCAACTTTAAAATATAAATTTTCCAAGCTAAACGTGACCAATATAATTTAACTATATATCTTGCGATGCCAACATTTCAGTGAATGTTTCAAAGGAACTGTCACGGTTATGGCTTGCGTATATTCAATGAAGGAGCAATTTAGAATTCCGACGGTAGTCAGTGCGGGCTAGATGTGTAAAGCAAATAAAAGAATGTGCGAAACTAAAGGTAATAAAGTGGGGTGAAAGAGAATCATCCCGGGGCACGTACGGCAATTCGTTCTAATAGTCGCAGCCGACAAAGGCCGTTCTATATTCTGACATTGTTTTGTTAGGACGTACGTTGGGCAATGCAAAACTCGCCACCAAAACGTCCACGCTCTACACGATCGTGGCGCCCATTTTTTTCTCCTCATACGTGGGGGGGCGATTTCAAGTGGCTCCCGTAATAATTAATGACGGATCACAGGCGGTTGTTTAACGTCACACTGTTTTGGGTAACAAATTGTAATGAATCGCTCCCCTGGACCTCACACTTTGAATGTCAACTGGATTACGTCATCAGCGTGGATTTCGTTTATTACTCATGCTTGCTGTGTTAACATTAATATTTATAACTTAATTAAGGTCCGATTTTTTGTTAATTATGTAAAACCAGTGTTTGAAGTAAATTGAATATTTTATTATTATTTATAATATATATCTAGTTTTACGTTTTGTTTTCGCAATATTCATTGGTGATATATTTTTCAATGCTAGTGTCAATAAATAATTTATTATTTCATTTTTTTACATAAACTATATAGGTTTATGACTCCTGATGGTGGAGGTAAGTGGTAGTGGGTCCAAACGCGAAGACGGCCAGTACTGTCAGGGAGATTGAACTGCACTAGTCACTCTCACGAAGCCCGCCCGCAAGATGCCTATTCACGCCTCGTTTGAAACCCAGGTTATAAGAGGAGAGAAACACGTGAGCCGATAGAGAATTCCATTCTTATATACTATATACGTATACAACAATATCTGTTTACATAATAATATGAGATGATTGATGCACGACAAAATAATTACGGCATAAAATTGTTTGAAGATATTTCCTGTTCCAGAAACTGTTTCGGTTTTCGGAATGAGTAAACTCTGTCTGATAAATAATAAACAATTTGTAACTATCAAATTTTAATGACTCCATTAAAATAGCTCTGCGGTCGGAGTGAGAGAAGCGTTATATTTTGGCGACCGTATGGCGTTTTAACACAATAACAAATGTCTTGCGGTCAAATGCTTCGATTTGTACGTTAGATTAGAGAATACTATTGCATTATCGATCACTCATTGTAGTCGTTGATTCCAGGTATACATGACTCACGATGTTAAGTGCGCCGACATTCTGAAAGCAAATTATGAATACACCCAATTTTTTATCGAATTCTTCGCCTAAGCTAAAGATGTTATTGAGAATTTGTTTAACATTAAAGTATCGTTTTTCTATTGTCTTTCGAATAATCTTCGATCCTTTCGCTCTCCGCCGCTCTTGTTTGTTTTATTAATATTGTTTAAATATGACGTAAGGAATAATGAGGACATTATATTTCTAGGAATGTTTCGAAACGAATATTGAAAATTGTTTGTTGATTTATGATTGTACAATGTATATGATCGTTCATACATTTTACTTGTTTGTACAGAATTATTTAAATCTTTTAAATAATCATCTTTAAATATATATTATTATGTAAACAATAGGAACTTCATCGAGCCCAGTTATCTATCTACCCGTACTTACCTAATATATCGTTATCTTTGCTAATTTACTAGTTGTCATTAATTACGTTACTTACAGGTATAAATATCTCAAAAATTCAACTCGTCCAAATTGTAAAGAGAAATAAGTTTTTTTTTTTTATATATAAGTAAAACTAATGTTTTTGATTTAAATTTTTAATATAATTGATCTGAAGTAACAAGTATACCGGGGTATAAAGAAATAGGGAAAACTTTATTGGTTTGACTTACATACCTATAAATTACAAATACGAGTATGTCGACGCGAAGTTTATTGCAGCCATTTTTAAGACCAACCGTGTACAGTATATCAATAAAGATTTATAGAGATTATATAGATTATAAAAAATAAGGTGTTACTATTCGTTGATTTCCATGCGGGATACGTAATAATTAAATTATTGTATTTAATTTTTTATGTCACGGATTGTCGGCGAGAGTAACTACTAAGTATTCTTACAGATTCTTCCTCGTAGAATATGTACATTAATATTATTTATTTCTTATATGCTAGTTGCAATAAGACATGTAATCCTCAGTTGATTGTATTTTTAGACACAAATTTATTCCGAATTATCAGTTTCTCATTAATATTTATAAATTAAAATGAAATATATTACACGTATAAACATTCCGGAAGATATCCTCAAGTTTAGAAGAACAAAACAGACAAATTAAGGACGATGCGGATTGTGACTGTAATATTAATAGATTCCAAGGAAGGAATGTCCAGCTCATATATACATTGACTGAGCAGTTGTCACGGAACTTGGCAAAGACATTAGCGTCATATAGCTTTTGTCACGTGTGGCATTTTTTTGTTCTAACCCTGGCCTTAATATTTCGTCAACCTATATTTACTTACAACTTTTTTGGTACCTTCATTATTAAAACTATACGTACGACACATGGAAAAAAAAGTACGTCACGTAGGTGAATTAAAATTAAATATTAATATCGTAATAATAAATTAGGATGTGTGGACTTATTTTATAAAAAAAAAAAAAATATTAAATATTCAAATACCAAATAATAAAGGATGTAATGCGATCTTGATCTAAGTTCGGTAATAAAAAAAGTGCAAAGGAAATGGACACGCATCAAATGAGCAGGATATCATTTAGAGGCAATTAAAGACATTTAGGATATCGATCGAATGATTTCAAAGTTAAATTCAACGCAATTTTATCATCATGTGAATCTTGTAAGTTTTTATCTCTTATTATTCTCATGTTGTAACTTGTATTTCATCTCGTACTCAGTAGTTAGTAGTGATTTTACATAAAATACTGTAATAAATATATAAAATCGAAATTGTAGCCGCCTAGCTTTAAACATGTTGAACGAAACTTATGAGCAAAGTTTGAGATTGTCAGCATCAAGTTTAGTATCTGGGTTATGCTACTTACTAACTTGTTAGAAAATAATGTATGGAATTATTATATCGTAGCTCGTATCCACTGCTATTAAAAGTCAGATAATATATCCAGTATCTTGCTTTAAAATGATAAAAATATATATTTATTGTTAATTGTGTAGTCAGAAACCAGCTAATGGCGGTCACGCACGTGCGATTGTCTTTTGTTTCGACTACAAACATTTGTTAATTTACAAAGGGCTTTTGTGACTAAGTATGAATATGCTTTGTATTGTCCTACAGTTGTCAGTACACTTAAAGTGGTGTTCGTTACGTCATAAATAAAATCAGGAGCGGTATTCTGTAAGAATATGTTGATAACCGACTTACGGTGATAAGGTATTTTATTGTGTATATCCTTTAAATGTTAATATCGTTAGAGTCAATTTCGTATATCACTTCCAGCAATTCACGTTCGTTCTAGTTATAAACTGTACATATATTTTGGGTTTATTTTTATACGTGTCGTACCAACTTGTTCCTTCTTGAAAGTATGTTTGTAATCGAGAATCGTATATTTGTCTAATAAATCATGTACAGTTAAACAAAAAAATATATTAAAACAGTTTATGAATTAAAATTAAATTACAACAAAACTCATAAACAAAAAAAATATCTTCAAACCAAGGAAGATATTATTACGTTGTTATTTAATGTAAAAACGAAAATATATTTTATGAATAAAAATATGCTCGGCTATGATTTTAATAAATAAGAAAGATTTTTCGGAGCTAATAGCTCGTGTTTGAATCCTTTTGTTATATGAAAATGAAAGTGCTGCCGACTGTATTTATATTCTTATGCGGCTTTTAGCGAACCCCTTGGTTGCAATAACAATGAAGTAATTTTACTTCTTTCATTACAAATGGGTAGCTATTTATTGTCTTGTTGGTCGGTTCAGCAGCCGTGATCCTCACCGCCTTGGGTGTCGTCTGTTCAACACAATGCTTTTATTTTAAAACTTTAGATTACAATACCCTTTGCATAAGTTATTATAGAAGAGTCCCGCCAGTGAAATTAGCCAGACGCCCGTCTAATGATTCGCCTTATTCAGTGAAACATATGACGTTTTAATATTGTTCGCAGTCGTTAAACGTAATTAATACACGGAGCCTACAAAACTGTACCAACTGGATTAGTTGCGCAGTCTAGGTTTTCATATTTAATTAATTTTCTCAACAAACAACTTTGTTTTACTTTAGCATACATATTAGGTGCACCTCGATAGCGAAGTTTACTTTAATGATAGGTTTCGTAAAACAATTAGTAGGGCGTCTTTGTTTTGTTTAATTTTATCTTTAAGATTTATTATATTGGGTTGGTTGTTATCTTAACTCAAGGCGATCGTCCTTCGGTCGGACTGTTCTTGACTGCATTAGGCTCAGGTAGGATTGAACATTTATCAGACGTTTTAGTTTTTTGTCGTTGCTTTTGTTATTATTTGATATCTCTCCGATGTATTAATCTCGCGTGGGGCTCTTCGAACCGGTAATTACCTCAAACTTTGGGGCGTTGTACGTCCGGATGCCTAGTTATTACGGACATTCTATTAAAATAACCCCGTGTTATTTGGAAAATTAGACGTATCGCTAAATATTTTATAATGATGGGATATGAAATCGTTCAGCAGTCCGTAGTTAAATAGTATTAGTTAAGCGAGTCAAGGGAAAAGCAACGGTTAAAAATGCCCTTTTAATATTCTGTACCGTTTAAACGTTAACTCGATAAATGTTAGGAACGATTTTGTTTTTTTTATTTGATCTCGCGTTGAATGCGTGTAAGCGTCAAGAAATTTATAAATGTGTTGTTTCAAGAAGTACAGATTTTATATTTTATAAATAATTGTTTTTAATGCTTTAGGTATGTATATAGAATTTGAAGTAATAATGATAAATATAACCGGATATAATGTTGTTGACATATTGTCATAACTTTACGACATTCAATTTATTTATAATTTGGAGCCGCGTCGCGACCATTGTTGGCGTGCGAGGTTTCGTTTAGCGACGGAAATGAGAAGGAATTTCCCAGGGAACCTTTTGGAATACGAATATTATTTGTCAACAGACGTCCCTAGTTTCCACAATGGACATCGTCGGCGCACCACGCCCCGGAAAGAATCAATTATTTGGTCTTCTGTCCGAAGAAGCGTCAAATGGGCGAATTGTTTGTTTAATAACATTTCGTTGCCTCTATAGAAGTCAATGTGAAATATTCGTCACTTTTATTCGAAGTATTTTAGTAAAGATAAATTGTTTTGTTGCGTTTTTTTTTTTAACTTATAACGATGTCTCTATTTCAAACGGATATGTTTATATTTTTTGTCCGTTTCCTGTCTTCGTAAGTTTTTAACAGTTTTATCTCGTTTGTTTTTTAGCCCGGGTCGTAAATTCTGGACTGAAACCAGACATATTTTATACTTATCACCATGTGATACTATATAATACCTTGTATTATATTTGTATAGTATCGTTCTGACGGCTCATTCTGATTTTTACATATTAATAATGAAAATAATAAATACCAGGCTTATTTCTGTTGAAGTAGCTATAAGGAAGTATATGGATAATGAAAAAACGATTATAGAGTTTGTTGGAGTATATTCGTTCAATATGAATAAAGATTAGAGAAAATATTTTTTTGAAATATTAATAGATCTTTATAATTTTACTTGGTGGAAGGGCTTTGTGCAAGCCCCTCCGGGTAGGTACCACCCACTTATAAGACATTCTACCGCCAAACAGCAGTACTCAGTATTGTTGTGTCCCTGTCTGAAGGGTGAGTGAGCCAGAGTAACTACAGGTACAAGGGAGTAACATCTTGGTTCCCAAGGTTGGTGGCGCATTGGTGATGTATGGAATGGTTAATATTTCTTACAACGCCATTGTCTATGGGCGGTGGTAACCACTTACCATCAGGTGACCGATTTGCTCGTCCGCCTACCGATACCATAAAAATCAACTTTAAATTTAAGATGATTACAATATTTTATGTTGGTATATGTTGTTATTCCTGTTGTAAAAACTCAAACCTTATTATTTATGATAAGTACCCTAGTATTTGTGATAAGTCTTTTAGCTGCCAATAGTATAATTGAATACGAACACAAAAATTACTAAGAGTAACGTTATACTCAACTGGGTTTTGAACCCGGGACCTTGGAAACTGCAGCACTATAAGCTGGCGACTAAACCAAAAGGCAGTCACATAATAATATATTATACTTTATTAAATTTTAATATTCAGGGTCCATGAGTAACACTTGTTACCGCCCAGAATGTTATCCGTGATGCTATTACGAATGCTAGTCGCTGAACGGTAGCTGTTCGGAGTCATCATCGCCCATCTCTATGCCGATGCCATAACGTAAAGTGCGTTTTGAATATCTCCTTAACGTTAATATTGTTTTTTAAATTTCTATCAAAGAGCGTTGTAAACAAATGTAAATAACGTTTAAAAGTATTTTAGATCGTTCCTTGGTTACCAACGAGCTAGGGATGGTGGGAATTACATCGGTTTTCTTCGTTTATGCTAATTTATTGTAAAATAAACAAATCTTCGATTCAAAATAAATGAACGTGTTCGATTTTTGAATTTTATTTTTTAAAAACATCTATATATTACAATGCGTAAGGTTTAAATGGCCATTCTCTTTAACTAGAAGTGGCAACTTAAAGGATTCTTTTTGTAAGTTTAATTAGAATCTATAGTTATTTGACGTGGTGGGGCGGGGTTCTAGTTTGAGGGTTGACTACAAATACGAGTGAGTAACTACAAATACGAGGTATAACATCTTCATTTCTAAGGTTGGTGTCGCTTTCGTGTTAGTATTAGGAATGATTCATATTTATTAATTAACCAACGTCTATGGACAGTGGTGACCACTTAACATCAGGTTCCCCATTTTCCGGTCCATCATGGTCATTAAAAATAAATACTAATGTTCTTTGACTCTAAAACCTATGTATTCCACGATATCCAAACTGTTATTGGATACAAAGCTACCCAGAACCATTAGGTAAATAATTTTAGAACACGTGGTAACACTTTTTTTATTTCGCAGAATAACCCATGTTTTGACGGAAACAACAGTTGGTCGGACCACACAAGTATTCATCTAGTGTTGAATATCACGCCGTTATATTTGAATTAAGAACAAGTTCCAATATTAAAAAAATGCTTTAATTATACGATCAGTGCCTTAATTACTTTTTTATAAATGTATTAAAAAATAATATCTCTACGATTCGAAGTAAGTCTAATGAATATGTAAATTTGTTGATTACTGTCATTTATATATTTGATTAGTACGCGCCTGATGCCACACCAGGCTTTCGATGTTGAATAGCCCCCAATAAAATCTATTTTACAGCCATTTCCTCCCTAGCTTCGTTGGTATTCGTCCCTTTTTTTTTTTTTTTTTTTTTTTTTTATTGTCCGGGAGGGCAAATGACTCTGCTCCACCTGATGGTAAGTGGTAGTAGAGTCCAAACGCGACGACGGCTAGTGCAGTTGGGAAAGGTGATCTGCTCTAGCCGCCCCCGCCTTGCCGGCCCGCAAGATGCCTCTTCACGCCTCGCTTGAAGGAACCCAGGTCATAAGAGGAGGGGAATACGTGCGCTGGTAAAGAATTCCATGTTTTGGAAGTGCGACAAAGAAAAGAGTTGCCAAATTTCTTTGTACGCGATGGAATTGATGTCACAGTTAGGCGGTGACATCGAGAACCAGCACGCGTGGACTTGTGAAGGAAAGGGGAAGCAGGAATAAGGGAGAATAGTTCCTCTGAGCACTCGCCGTGACACATTCGATAGAAAGCGCTGAGTGCCGCTATCTCTCGACGCAATTGTAAAGGCTCGAGGGTGTTGGTGACCTTTACATCGCCAATAATGCGAACCGCACGTCGCTGCAACCGATCCAAGGCCTCCAGTAGGTACTTAGCGGAGCCATCCCAGAGGTGCGAGCAATATTCAACGCAGGACCGTACCTGTGTTTTATACAGCAGGAGCAGTTGAGCAGGCGTGAAAAAACGCCGCACCTTGTTCAGGACTCCGAGTTTACGTGAGGCTGTTTTTATAACAGCCTCGATGTGATCCTTTGGATTGAGGTCGCACCGAACGTCGATTCCCAGTATGGCGACTTTGCTATGTATCTCCAGCGTGGTGCCACAGAGGGAAGGAGGAGGGGAAAATGGTGACTTTTTCGCTGTGAGAGCGCACACCTGAGTTTTCTTGGCGTTAAACTCAACAAGATTGTCAGAGCCCCATTTGGCGATGAGTCCTAACGTCCTATCGAGCTCAACAACAAGATCCCTCCGTCTCTCCTCAGTTTCCGCCCGTCCAGCCGCTGCGCGTCCGTGGTATCCCCCGTGCACCGTACTGTCATCTGCATAGCAATGTATGTTCCCAAGAGAGAGCATATCATTGATATGCAGAAGAAAGAGCGTGGGGGATATCACAGACCCCTGGGGGACTCCAGCATTCACTACATGGGATTTTGAAGCGCAACCATCAACTAGAACGCGAAGGCTGCGCTTGTGTAGGAAGCTAGCAATCCAGGTGCAGAGCTGAACCGGCAGACCGTATGCCGGCAGCTTGGAGAGAAGACTTCTGTGCCAGACTCTGTCGAAAGCCTTGGAGATATCGAGGCTGACGGCCAACGACTCTCCACGCTTATCGATAGCTTCACCCCAGAGGTGTGTTACGTACGCTAGAAGATCACCTGTGGACCGTTTTGGTCGAAACCCGTACTGACGATCATTAATTAGACAATGATCTTCTAGGTAATGGATCAGTTGGTTGTTTAAGATCCGTTCCATCACCTTACAAAGAACTGAAGTGATAGCTATTGGCCGATAATTTGCCGGGTCAGATCGATCCCCTTTTTTGGGAACCGCTTGCACATTAGCTTCTCTCCAAGAATCCGGCACACATCCTGTAGAAAGAGACAGCTGGAACAGGCGCGTTAACACAGGAGACAGCTCCGCTGCACACTTCATCAGCACTATGGCTGGTATTCCATCGGGACCGCTAGCTTTCCGCACATCAAGTGATTGTAGCTCTGCACGTACATCACGTTGCCTGATTTTGATGTCAGGCATCGTGTAGCCACATGAAGGAATTGTTGGTGGCAGCGCACTACAATCATTGATTACGGAATTATCCGCAAAGAGTTTTGCCAGAAGATCAGCTTTCTCCTGCGGACTGTGAGCTAGCGATCCGTCCGGATACCTGAGCGGTGGCAGCGAAGGTTGACAGAAATTGCTTTGCACAGATTTGGTCAGACGCCAGAAGCTACGGGAGCCTCTAGGTTGTGAAATAAGGTCATGGCCAAACCGCGCAATGCGCTGTGCATCCGCTCTTGTGTATGCCTTCCTACAAGACTTGGAAGTTTTATTGTAGGTTGCTTTCAGTGAGTCAATGTTAGATGCCCCACTAACGCAGCCATTGATCCACGCGCGATAAGCCGCCTGCTTAGAAGACACAGCATCGGCACATTCGCGAGTGAACCAACGGTTACGCGTACCCTTACTGGCGAGGTCTGAGTTAGGAATGTAGTATTCCATCCCCAACAGGATCTCACCAGCAATAGCAGCGGCGCTAGCTGTCGGGTCATTCTCACTGAAGCAACGCTCCTTCCAAGGGACTGACGCATAGTAATCGCGCAAACCGTCCCAATCTGCCGACTTATAGTGCCAAATGCGACGTTTGCTTACCGTTGGTGGCGGCAGCTTGGCCTGTGGCACTTTGGTAGATATCAGGCAGTGATCCGAAGAACCAAGTGGAGCCCGAACCTCAACCTGATATTCCACCGGGTGGCTAGTCAGCAGAAGGTCCAGTAGGGAAGGCGCTTGCCCGTCAATGTCTGGGATCCTGGTGGGCTGATCAACCAACTGGGTCAAGTCATGCGTGAGAGCGAAAGCATGGGCAGTCCTTCCCGCATGGTCAGTTTTGGAGGACTTCAACCATGATTCATGGTGAGCGTTAAAGTCCCCCAAAAACACCAGTTCCGCGTTAGGAAACTGCTCTTGCGCAGCATCTGCCACCCGACTAAGATGGTCAAATAGTCGGCTTGTCTCCAAGTCACCATTGTGGGATCTGTAGAGGCACACGTAGACCCGACTCTGACGAACCAAGTCCACACGTACCACTAACAGGGAGAAGGAAGGGTCCTCCAAGCAGCGCAGACGGTGACAACAAACATCCGTCCTGACGAACAAGCATACTCCGGCTTTCGCTTTGAAGGATTCTTCAAGCATGTAGCCGGGATAATTAAGGTAGCTGGTATCGACAGGACGGAGTATTTGAGTCTCCGTCAGAAACAACATTGCTGGCCGTGCTGTCTCGAGATGGTGGTGGACAGCATTGAGGTTAGCGTGGAGTCCACGGATGTTAACGAACTCAACCTCAAACAGCGTGGGAATGGTGGGGGTGTGCACCGCTGTACGACCGTCATTTCTTTTATGCACTGTCATGGATAGGGGGAAAAAAGAGGAAGAGACGTGAAGCGAGCGATGCGTTGCCACGATAAGGACGGTCAAAGTGTGGAGCTGTGTTTCCCCAATAAGTTGCCAGAAGAGAAAATAAACTGACCCGCCGGGCGGAAGGGCCCCCGAACCCTCCCGGTAGTGGCCGCCGGGACCCCACCGTCCGGTCACCAACCGGCACGACGGTCCACACCGGGATTATGCGTGGCCTGGTGGGGCAGCCTCGCGAGCTGGTTAGGAACGCTTGGGCCCCTGTACTCTGCCACGGGCGGCCAGCGGAACAACCGTTTCTACGGGTCTCCCTGACCGGCGGGTCAATATACTTTCCTCCAGCATTGGTTCAACAGCAACATCCACCGGACCAACACTTATCGCGACAATGCGCGCTCGGGCACTGGCTGTACGCCGGCTGATCTCGAAACGCGGCTGCAAGCAGCCACTTCACGAGTGTTTCACCATGCGTACGGTGGTAACAAGCCAGGCGGATGATTAACATCCTACCACCAGAAATGTCCCTGGAACTACTAGGTCATTAAATCTTATGTTTGTTTGATTTTTTACATCATTGTTAGCTTTATGATAATAGGTGTTCGTATCGTTGCTTGTATTGGATCTCGGGAGCGATACGGTGTGAAACTTAACGCCTTAGTTCACGGTGCCTTTATTGAACCATTTGCTTTAGCAAAAGCGATAGCGTATTCATTAGAGCTTGATATTTTTTTCTACTATGTAAACACATCATTATAAAGTATAAATGTAGGTTTTAATGTATTTTTTTTTTAATTGTAATCCTTGGTCTATAAATAAATAAAGTATTGACTGGCGCAAAACTTAGTGTCGCTTAATTTTTACCAACTATGAAGTCTCCAGTACTTTGAAATCGAACCGAAGCTGGTCTCATTAAAAGTTGGTCAGACAACGATACCATGGAATTTATCAGCTCAAAAGTGTTCCAAGAAAAGTCTTCGCAGTCGTTATTTCCTATTGTGCTTGACAATAAGATTTAACTAGCGACCTACAGATACCGTCAGCTTTCTGACCAATTCGCGAACGGACTGCTCACGTAATAGTTTTGTTGTTATCGCTCGTAACCACTCTTCAGTTGCGTCTGGGACGATATTAAAAAGATTTGGCAGCGAGCCACCGAGATATTGATCTTTATGCTTGGCCAGACGGCTATAGGAGTTTCCTAAGTGCCATGCCGGTTGGTTTAATGACTTCCCATGTTTGTAACTTTGGGTACGATATTTTATGTACTCGGCGATAGCTTTGGACAGTTAATGCTGTTGATTTCGTCGTTTGAAATTACGGACATTCATTTTATATTCTTACCTGTTAGTCACGAATGAATTATCTTTATTGATGAATGACGCTGCCTTTTATCGTCACTTGTAATTTTATTTCCTTGTACATATCCCAAAAAGTTTTTAGTATCAGCATTGTGTCATGTGCCCATTGAAATGGATACGATTGATGATAGCGGACCTAAAGATAAAAGAATCATGTAAGATAACAAACTGAGTAGTTTGCTAAGTAATTTTGCACAGCTGCAATTTTAATTGTACACACATTTGTATAAAATGGGTGTGTAGTTCAAATTCACACATCAAAAGCGGTGTTAATTAAGTTGGAAACGTGTGAAGAGTGACACCTGCGCTCGTATCGGAGATCAGACCGTTACAGTTTTATGGGGCGTCTACCAAAAACAATGGAAATCGCAAAAAGTAGAATGCGGGCCAGGGGCCAGGTACCAGGGGTGCAGAGAAGGGTAAGCGTACGGGTCGCGGCGGGGTTCCACAATTTATGATTGTGCCGTGTCAAAGTGTTAATGAACGTAGTCTGTTGCTCTTTATTGAGATAACGCGCGCAATCGATGGCCACGCCGAGCTCGGCCCATTACTTATTGCGCCGCCCGATCTTGCGTGTCTCTTTATAAATGTACTTATTTTTTGCTCTATACATTCGTGCCAAGTAACTATTATTAACATTGTACGAGACAATTTATAAAGATGTTAAAGATTGCTCTCTGATTAGAATATCTACGTCTAAAACTTAATCTTTTTTATGAGCAAAGGATTCTAATATTATTTTTTATAACGAGACAGTTGTAGTCAACAAAATAAGATAATTTTAATATATTAACTTCAAGATTATAAACCTATATTTTTGAATTGAATGTTTTTAAGATGGGTTTTTAACGCTGTGTACGATTTATTTTTTTGTTTTTGTTATTAATGAATTTATATACGACCCATCATATTCTTATCGGTATAATTGACGTATGACATATCTTTAGTTGTATTTTTATACGAGTGCTTGAATATTGCACGTCATCCGTGCATCTAGATCTGATGCTATCGACATTATTTTATCATTTATTGTATAACCTTGTATATATAGTATTAAGTACGGTAATTATATTTTGTATATTGTACATGAGGACTGAAAATCATCTATAAAGTCCAGGAATTTTCTGTATCATTTAATTTCATTGATAATTAAGTCATAGAACTAATGTTGATGTTTAGTGTGTTAGTCCCGCTGTTTATATTTACAGGAATACATACATATATGTCCGGGCAAAAAAAGGATTTACTTTCTGATCTAAGCGCCATCTACCGATTCAAAAGTAAATCAGCCATGGACCCAGTTAAATACACACAAATAATTCATCGGTATTGATCCAACCGTTTAACTGGAGTTCAGTTACGTACATACAAATAGAAGATTTACATGATTGTAACTAACTATTGTTAAGCTGTTTCTATTGAAGATACAGGATATTGAAAATGTCGTAAAGATTACATGTACCGTATCTGACCGCTGCATTTCGATGCGATGTTATCACGATATACTTCGCACAATTTCTCTCATTGGTTTAAACGATATCTTAATTTAAATTATTTTTGAGATATCACATAATTTAATATTTAAATTAAATCGTTAATTTGATTCTAAAAAATATTGACGTGTTTTTTATTATTAAAATATTTTTTAATTCAATTTTGTTTTTTTTTAATAAAGTCGATATGTACTTTGAAATACGTTCGGGACACGTTGTTCTAAATCGGAGATTACTAGTTGAAACTTGGACGAGCACTACTGATTTGTTTATCACGTGCTGAATTCGTGTTTTTATTTTATCTTATGCTCTGCGATGGAGGAAAGTAGTGTTAGGTGTAATTTGAATGTGTGTGATAAAATTTTCTTGCACCAAACGGCAAGGGAGTGTAGTGGAATGAAATGAATGAATTTATCTTTAAAAATAAGGAGGCTAATTTCATATTGACAGCTGCGATGACATATTGGAGCAAATTATTATTCTATTAGAAATATTATATAACGCATACAAATAAATGTTATCTATTGGAATAGCCACAGGAAGTGAAGTCTTGACTTAATATAGGTCGAAATAAAACTAGTTTTTAACGGATTTAATCGCGTATATTAATTATTTTTAATTCGTGACCACGAACACTGCAAAGTGCTCGAAACGTCGGGATGTTAAAAATAATTAATATACGCGATTAAATCCGTTAAAAACTAGTTTTATTTCAATGTGTAATAATCGCGAAAATCTAAGACAACATTAATATAGGTCATAATTTATTCAGAAATTAAAAATATTCGAAATTCAGACGTTTAATTTAAAAAGTATCAGGTTGCAAACGTTATATTATTGAGTTAAGTTTGGAGCTTATACCACCACGCTGCTCCAATGCGGGTTGGTGGATACCCATGTGGAAGACTATCATCCGACGCAAACCGGTTTCTTCAAGATGTTTTTCTTCACCGACGAGGACGATATTAATTATTAAACACAAATGAAAGACATGATATTCACTGTTGTGGGGTTTTGAACCCGAAATCGTGGGTCCGAAATGTTTTAACCACGGATCATCTCGGCTTAATCAAATGCATACGTAAGTATGTTTATATTAAGATAAAAATAAGCGTATAATTTATTCGCAAAGAAAACACATACATTGTATATGATTTCATAATAAAGTTCAAACGTTATATATTCGTAAGACGTAGTTTCAATCATAGAATAAAGATAATAATTTCAGTACCGGTCGCGGGAGCCGAGCATTCGTCAGCGGTTGTCCAGTTATCAAAGATTATATCGATTGATAGCCATTGTTCCAACTCGGGCTGAACATTTAAATGTTTTCAACATTTAATACAAACAAATTGATGAATCGTCCGCTGATAAACATTGCTACTTTATCTATAGAATGTCTCGTCCTCAATTTAATCTGATGTTTGAAATACATGGTGCGTTTTTCTTTTGTTTGCAGGTATGCAATCCTCATCAGTGGAACTGATTCATCGTCAGAGATCGCAGGTTTTAAAACTAATTATTTATATGTATAGTTAGATATGTCGTAAATATAAAGGTTATCTTTTTGATTTGTTTAGGAATGCACGTAATTAAAGCTGCTAAATTAAATCTAAGTGGCTCGTATTAGCTCATATACCTATTCAGTTACGAAACACTAATAAAAAAATTAATTCTTTATACTTGAATGTTCATTTTAGCATTAGCACGCTGCTCCAATGCGGGTTGGCGGAATACACATGTGGCATAATTTCGTTGAAATTAGACACATGCAGGTTTCCTTCCACAATGTTTTCCCTCACCGCCGAGCACGGGATGAATTATAAACACAAATTAAGCACATGAAAATTCAGTGGTGTCTGCCTGGGTTTGAACCCGAAATCATCGGTTAAGATGCACGCGTTCTAACCACTGGGACATCTCGGCTCTCTCTTGAATGTTCACATTTTCACATGAGCCGAGATGGGCCAGTGATATATATAAATTTTGATGATCTATTTTTTCATGGTTTTATAATATAAAGTAAGTGACGGTCTATAAGTAGTTCACCGTTGAGCAAAAGCCTCTTTTCGTCTTAAGAAGATTCGGAGGTTCTTGGAATCATCTTGATATATAAAAGTTGATATCAATATGAATATTGTTTCACAAAGGAATATTTTCAACAAGCCAACCATTTTATTCGTGCCTCGCGATAGGCGAAAAGAACACGCAACAAGTGATTTGTTGCACGCTCTATTACAAGTTAGGGGCTTAAGTTGTCAACTTAGAGTCCAATAAGATAGACTTGTTCGTTCTCCGCTCACTCTATTCAAATACGATATCGCAATAATTTTCCGTGTCCCAAAGAAACTTTACAGAGCAATACAACGACAGTGTAACGCGTTGACAAGCCGTTTCAGAGTAACAAAACCTTAATGCGTATCGAAAATATGGTACATTTTGTCGTCCATTGAAGTGTAACTATAATAGATCGGTTGAGATATTCATGGAGAATAATCGATGTATTGTAAAATGTACTTCTGGTTCGTTGATTTATTTTCTTGAATTGTATTTCAATATGATGTAACGGGAACTAGTATTACGATTATGTTAAATACGATAGACTTATACCGACAAGACTTGTTAGTATATTAGATCAATAGAATGAGCCTAATAAATCCTATTGTCTGTTCGGTTGCATTATTCCTAAATAATATAGTGTTAATGTACTATATGGACATACAGTACTCAAACAGATATTACATATAAATTATTACACTAAAATCTAAGGACTCTAATCTAAGTAACGTTATCACTTGATACATTCTCTTACACTCACGATGTAAGCTGTAATAAGTTCAAAATAACAAATAAATAAAAATCAGTATTCAAGGTATTATAATAAACGCTCGTTTAATATTTTTTAATTCATGTTTTTAATTGATTAATATGCGTATATTATAATGCTAGAATCTATTGTCGCTAGTACCAAAAACTGTGTGCATAATTTCATCTACATCGGCTGTGTGGAACTGGTATTACAATATTCAGTTGTAAGATCTGACCCACATAAGTAGTACACAAGCCGAGCTAAAAATATTTTTTTATGGATTAAAGCACCTTAACATTACATAAGTGTTTTTTTATGTTAGTGTTACTTTAAGTATAATCAAATGTTGCACTAAAATTTGACTTTGAAACTTTACTCTTGCGGTCTTTATTGAAAGGAGAATAAACAATTATTTACCTAACCGTAACATTACAAAATTTATGAATTGAGTTGATGTTGTTAAGAAACGCCGTGACAATTATCGTTTTGGTTCCGTAATCGAATTTAGGATACTACTTTACGTCCCAGTAAAGTCATTTTAGCTACGCTGCCGGCGTTGGTTCTAGTGTACAATAATAGCAGCTGCAGAAACAGCTAGGTTTTCGTCTAGTATGCCCGTAGGGTAATTGAGTATATTAGCATATAACGGACACTCACACGGACTATGCATTAAAATGTATATAATTTTAATAGTATTTTAAATTAATAGAAAACTCGAGATTCTTAAAATCTTTATTAAAGTGTACAAGACCATCTAATTGCCTTTTCATTGGTGTCAAGAGGACTGGTTCATTTTTAGCCCATAGGTTCGCATTTGTGATTCAAGGGGATAATTCTGCTAGCATTTTCGTTGCTATTAAACGTGTGAAATACTTTACAGTAGCCCTTTTTAATTTTGACTTGCATACACTTAAGTACTTTATTTAAATTTTAAGATTGTTATCTAATTAAATGTACATTAAATCTTACCTGCCTAAATTAAACTGCCTCATTTGTCTGGTAATTTGTACGGTAACAGATAATGAGGTCACTGATTCAAAACTCGGGTCATACGCAATAAGAGCCCGAGGTTAGGAAAGTTAAACTTTAATACTTTAAATCTTCTTTAGGTGTGATTAAAGTCTAATTATAAAAACGTCTTACGTGTAACAAACGTGTCCTTTTAAAAAAAAATATAAAAAAAATAAACAAATATAAATTTTGGACAACATCACATACATTACTCTGATCCCAATGTAAGTAGCTAAAGCGCTTGTGTTATGGAAAATCAGAAGTAACGATGGTACCACAAACACCCAGACCCAGGACAACATAGAAAACTGATAAACTTTTTCTCCATCGACTCGGCCGTGAATCGAACCCGGGTGTGGCGTACCAATGAAAACCGGTGTACACACAAGTCGACCAAACGTCGGTCGTCAAACAATTCGATAACGACAATAATTTAATTTCCGCATTACATACGATTAAAGTAAAAACGAAACGTTAACATGTAACAAAATAACATATGGAAATACATCAGAAAGCATCGCCGATGTGACCTAACGAGTAAATTACACGGCTCGAGTGTTTGTGGAACGCCCCTCGCCTTCGCTTTGAATTTCTGTACGTAAAATAGCGCACCTAACTGTTTTCGAAGAAGACGCGAATTGATGGCAATTTCCTTTGAGGCTATTATTTATTGATGTATAACTTGAAACTACATCGTTAATATATATTTTTTTGTATATTGCTTTTATATGTTAAGTTCGTTGTTACTTTGTCTGTTACCGAGTACCAGATTCATATAAATATAAAACGTAATAAAATTTATTAAAGTTGCCAATGACATAACATTAAAAATAATTTCATTAAGATAGAGATTTGACGCACCCCTTGGTCGAGTAGTGTGTACACCAATTTTCATGAGTACACCACTCCGAGGTCCCGGGTTCGATACCCGGCCGAGACGATGTAGAAAAAGTTTATTAGTTTTCTATGTTGTCTTAGGTCTGGGTGTTTGTGGTACCATCGTTACTTCTGATTTTCTATAACACAGGCGCTTTAGCTACTTACATCGTGATCAGAGTAATGTGATGTTGTCCAATATTTATTTATTTATATTTATTTATGTATAGAGATATGCAATTGAAAGTTACAAGTATAGGAAGTATTGTTCTACATTCTGATTGAGATTAGTATATTGAAAACTAGTAGTCGTCCGCGGTTTCGTTCGTGTTTTAGGGGTTAGTCGTCAGGTTTATTGGTATGAAAAGTATCCTATGTCCTTCCATGGATCTCAAGCTGGAAACGTACCTAATTTAATGAAATTCAGATGAGTGGTTTCGCTGTGAAAGAGCAACAGACAGACAGAGTTACTTTCGAATATATAATATTAGTATTCGAGTAGATGTAGGTAAGTTGGTACCAACAAACTGAAAGATAACTTGACTGTGGAGTTATAGAATATGCAATTGAATTAAATCCAGTATACCTAATAGTGTACGAGTACTCTTAACCATCAAGTGCTTAAATTATCTCGGGGAATACTCAGAATTAACTTTAAACTAGTTCTTAAAACGCGAATTTGAATACTTGAAGCGGGAGTTCAACTCGTATTGGATGCCCTTGATTATAAATTTAGAGTTTACTTTATATCTTCGACTACTACTATAGTTGTAATATATTATACAAATGAAATTTTAAGATGATAAACTTGATAATGAAAAATTCTCATAAAAATCAGTCAAGTAATTTTTGTATGATTCGCGAACAAATATTTAATTTATAGTTTAATAGTTTAATTATTATAAAAATATATTGATTTATTTAAATATGATTGATAAAGGTTGACTCTATTTTCAAGTATCAAGAAGTTAATTTGTATTTAAGAAAATAAACACACAGTAAAAGTAAAAATATAAAACCAAAATAATAGTGACTTAAGACTTTCAAATAAAAAAGATATCATCGTGATCAAAAATCGTGTTTTAGGAATCAGTTTTACATCCTTATTAAAAAAAAATATCGAAAATAAAAACTTATAATAAGCGCTCTAATTGAGCCATTCCATATGTTCGGCCGTTGGCCGCGACGCGACGCCTTGTCAACGACGGAGCTCACCTTAATCTACCAAATGATAAATATTATTTTATTATTTATTTACTTGTTATTTATTTGCTTCGCAGTTGACATGAAAAAAAGTATGTTGTCTTTCATGCTACGACCTAATCTGCTTTTATGTCAAATCTCATTAGACACCGTCCAGCCGTTCGAAGTCGTTTGGCAAACATTGAAAAAAATATATGCTTTTATTATATATTATAGTAGTTGTAAAAGGCTCTATAGAGGGATTTTAAATTAACTTTTCACAAGATAAACTATATTTATATATTCTGCTAGTGTGAAAATCGACGAATATTAACTCCAAGGTTTTTGTTATCTGGATATCTTGTAAACAATAATATCCTTTATTTGTTCTTAATTTAAACAGACATTCTTTCAAATTTATATAAATAGTAAGATTACAATGTGCCTTTAAATTCATCAAGATAAACTTTTACAAAGTGATGTCAATTTTCAGTGCACTGTCACAAGCCCGGCTAGCTCAGTCGGTAGAGCATGAGACTCTTAATCTCAGGGTCGTGGGTTCGAGCCCCACGTTGGGCGATCAATATTTTATGTTTTAATGATAATATTATTTTGCCTTGTATTTAGGTTAGTTTCTGCGTTTATTTCAAATGTAATGGCCAATCAAAATAGACTGCGGAATCGTTCACTTTGTACCGTTGAAGGGTCACGAGATGGCTTTACAGTACGAGATATTCCCACGATGCATAGTCACATACTTGACTTTGATGGTTCAGTTCATATCGCCGGATTTGAACAGTAACAACGTACTACCGAATAGCTCCGGCGGTGCTTAAAACACGACATCGCTGCGTGATAACTATCAGAACTGTGAGATTTAGTATTTTTCGCTTAATCTATTACGCTCGCTGTATATAAATTTCATGTTCAACAGAGGTGACGTTTTAGTACAAAATATGTGTAAAGAATTTTAATAATAATATTTACGTGTAAAATTTTTAATTTCATTTATCTGGTACCCCGTAACGGACATTGAGTTAGTTTTGTTTTCATAAAAAAATACTAGATGGCATTACTAGTCTTTTACATCGCGCTAACGTTTGGTGCAAATGATTTACATCTAATATGTATTAGTATATGTATTAGTATATATATAAATCTTATTATAAAATTTGAGTGTCTGTTTGTAATATTGAAAGAACCACGTTTTTACTAAAAGCATATGTATGTATACACGGTACATATACTAAATTTACATTTTTTTTTCAATTTTTGTCTGTCTGTCTGATTTTTTGTTCCGGCTAATCTCTGGAAAGAAAATCGGACTGATTTTGACGGAACTTTCACTGGCACATAGCTAATAGGCTAATTAGGAGTAACTTAGGCTATAACAATAACTTTTTTGTTAAATTGCATGAACGCTTAAATTGCTATAACAAACGCGCATGAAGTCGCGGTCACAGCTATTCTATACATGACATAACATAAGCAGCCCGTAATTGTCCCACTGCTGGGATAAAGGCCTCCTCTCCCTTTGAGGAGAAGGTTTGGAGCATATTCCACCACGCTGCTCCAATGCGGGTTGGCGGAATACACATGTGGCTGAATTTCGTTGAAATTAGACACATGCAGATTTCCTCACGATGTTTTCCTTCACCGCCGAGCACGAGATGAATTATAAACACAAATTAAGCACATGAAATTTCAGTGGTGCCTGCCTGGGTTTGAACCCGAAATCATCGGTTAAGATGCACGCGTTCTAACCACTGGGCCATCTCGGCTCGTATTAATAGCTATTCTATACTAATATTATAATATGCGAAAGTAACTCTGTCTGTTACCTCTTCATGCTTAAATCGCTGAACCAATTTAGATAAACTTTGGTATCGAGATAGTTTGAGTCCCGGGAAAGGACATAGGCTACTTTTTTAATTCACCCCTCGGTATAATGTTTTATTTTATTAGTAAGTTCATCTTGTAGTAATATAAGTTCATGTCAATAAAATGTTTTTTAATTGAAGTTTAATCAATCCGAGCGCAGTGTTTACAGTTTAGCTTTACTATTTTCAACTATTCTTGTTATTGTATCTTGTTTTTAAATACAAATAAATATACTTTAGTTAATCCAATAGTGTTGTCTGGTCTGATCTCGATAATGTCCGCGTCTTTTATTAAACGAGTGCTTTATTGTTTGTTTATATACCAACTAAACTCGAAAATAATTGTGATTGCGATGTCTAGGCGAACAAAAGCTACTTCGATCTCATTTAGATTGTTCGTTAGTTTCATAATTTAATTTAATGCAATTCAATGATCATATGATTTCAAACAAAGAAATAATAAAAGTAAACTTTGAAATATAATTCTGTTGTAATTTTCTTAGTATCTGGAACAATCATAGCATTACCGTTAAGACGGTAGTTCTCAGAACAGTTTGCATTACTTGACTCCGCTAAGTATCTTGAAATTATCCTGATCATATTAAAGCGAATCCCGCTATTCTCTTTCTACGATACCTTGCGCTACTATTATTGTTATTTAAGAATGAAAACATACGAAAATATATTTGCAACGAATACGCGTTTTTTTTTTTTTTTTATTTGAAATAAAACATTCGATAAATTATTAATTACTTGTATTGTTATTGTAAAATATAACTTGTATTGGCGTTTTTTTAGTGTTTATTTTGTTTTATCGACGGCATGTTGTATAAATGTGTGTTTCTGAGAGTATTCCCGCGTCTTCCGATTTGTGTAGGCTGATGTATAAATAGCTAGATAAGCTTACTACCATTCAAATAAATACCCAACGGTTTTCAATTACAAGTAGCGCAGCTAAATCAGGTTTCCAATGTTGGCTTATTAACTATTAGATTGCGATACTGCTTTATTATTGAAAAGGGGTAAGTAAATAATACTTTCTATAGATAACAAACTGTTATCAGCCACGCATATTCAATTACATAATTAATTCTTATATGAGACTGGTTTCCTGACTCGCTTCGCTCGTTGTACGAGTGGCTTGAGGAGGGGGGGGGGGTAATAGTTTAATGTACTCTATGTCCTTTTCTGTAAATGTGACACACATGCATGCAAATTAAGACGCGAAAGTGTAACACGCAGACTCACTTTCGCATTTTTAATACGAGTTAGGATAAAACGTGCTCTGTCAGTCCTTATAAAAAAAAAACATTGTTAAATATACGCGCTAAAAGTGAAATCTAAAAAAGGAATCTTAGCGAAACATCAAGCGACTCAATCAATTCGCCGAGTACCTCCCAAAGTAAGCATTATAACAAGCGAAAGATTGAAATGAGATGATAAGAAACGAATCAGAAATCTCGCCGAAAATACGCAGGTACCTATTATGAGTCGGTAATTTTTACAAGGGATTCCTCGTTTCGATATGGCGGGCAATCATTACATGGGCGAAGCGTGTGCACGGAGCGGACTTTTTGCGAGATCTACGCAGATATCCGTGCCCTTAAATATGCAGTGTGGGCTGTGAACGGATCAATGGGCGCATAGGTATTTCGAAATGCATTACATCTCGATTTATTTTGTTCTTGATCGAGTCCCGCGCCGCGACGTGTTAACGATACCCTTTGAAATCTATTTTAAGGGCTTAGCCTATTTGCGAATTACTATGTAAATTTATTTTTACTTGAGTCTTATTACTGCTATACATATTCTTGTCTTTTTATCTGATTCGGCGTTTATTTGCTAATTTATTATATTACATATTAAAAAAAAAAAATTACATACGGCTTAGATCTATATAATCTTATGTTTCAACTTACCTTCATGTTGAAATCTATAGAGCATATTAATATTATAAAAAAATAATAATTAAAAGTATATTAAATAGAAAATCGTACATTCTATAAATTAAAACTACTAATAAGTCATTTAAAGTCAGTATATTGAATATAGGAAATAAATCATAAGACATGTTTTCGAACCTCACAAGTAAACACAATATGTAAATATAAAATATTTGTTTAACAAAAAGTTAGAACCGTTTTAAGTTCTTAGAATACCTCACGTTCGCAACTCACTCGTCTGGAGTGCAAACGTACGTCGCCTCGCGATTGTTAAAGAAAGAACAATTCAGGCGATACAAGATAAAAGCAAAGGCGTGAAATAAATTTATTTGTAACTGGCAACCAATTGCTGTTTAATTGGCGTGTCAGAGGAGCGCTGGCCTCCCCGCTGTTGAGAATGGAAATTATGTTGATTCTTTTAAGATGATTTGCCTTTTCTCTTCCGAATCGTTTATATTGCTAAAATAACATTAATGATCTGAATAAAATATGCTCTTATATATAAAATATAAGTTTAATTTTGTTGTAATATTTTTAAGAGTTCAGAACAACTATTAAACGACCCATTGCTGGATAACGATTGAGTTGATAATTTGAAACTTAATCCATTGTATTGGTTCAATATGGATTGGTGGAATATATCCAATTCGAATAACTATAAATATTCCAAAAATAAATTAACCTTATAATATAAACAATAAATGGAAAGTTTCGTTAAATGCATTCTGATTTATTGTACACTTCAAAATAGGAACGATTTATGCGGACGATCACGCGAACTATACTCCACATGATCGTCCATATTATTTGCCTCTTTAGTTCTGTGCCTTCGTGTAACACTTAGGAGTCAATTTAATAGAAATATTACTTATTCCCGTGTGGTACGCCCTTCAGCGTTTGATATACGAGCTTCTTAATCACAACCTCGTTTGTATGTGATTTATTTCTCACCTGTTGCTCCAATTATTTACTACCATCGGAAGTTCCTCTTGGGCTTAGGTAGGAATTTGCTACTAATTAATCCGATTACATAGACCGCGATGGCCATGTTTGCATAAGTATTAAATGATCGTAATTTACCCTTCAAAACTTCTTTTGCCAATATTGGAAGTTGGCTTTCGCGAAATTGGTTCCAATGGGAATAAAAGGACGAAGTTGTAAAATCGAAGGAGATGTATAAGGAAATAGGTTATTATTAATCAAGGCGTCGTAAATCTAATAAATATTCGTAATGAATGTTAAAGGTGAAGATATTTAAATAAAGATGATGAATTGAGATTTATTAAAATAAGGTGTGACTCTGAGAAATAGTTATACGTGATATTTTAATTAAACTGGTTATCTTAAGTAGAATTTATGATTAAATCCACACGAATACAGCTATGATGCTAAATACCATACTATATTTTTTTCTCTGACGACATAGAACATAAATTAAAGGAAATTAACGAACATAAAGAACAAAACAGAAAGGCTAAAGGTTAAACCTCCTTTAGTGTTTGTAATGTTTTGTCTCCTTCTCTAAGATAGCAAATTACTAATGATAGAAAGAGACAACATGATGAGTAAATATATCACTTGATATACAACCGGTTATAATACTGTATATACGAACCGTAAGGATTATTGCAAACAATCAAAAAGTGTTTCTTGTTCCGTTGAATAAACTTGAAAGTTATGAATGAAAATAGGGTAACACTAAAGAAATTTATCATGGTCAAGTTGCAAGCTGTAAATTTCCTACGACTGGGATAAGGTTAACTCCTCTTGAAAGGGACACGAGGTTAACTCTACTTCTCTGCCTTGTCCGACACGATTTCTTCGCTTAGTAACCGGCTATGAACCCGCAATCTTCGGTTGATGTAAGTGTTTTCGGACCACTGGGCCATTTCGTCGCTTCATGCTCAAAAGACATCTAGCAGCAAGTATATTTTGCGCCTTGTCAACTGCAACTTTGCTAACCTATTAAATCACGAAAGGTACTATTATCTAAATCAACCTTAACGACCTAAACAGAGCATAGACCAGTTCGTATACATAACTTCTTTTGAAATGGCATCACCATAACATTGACAAATAATGAGTCGTTTATTTTTGATAAACTCGTCTAATATTATGTTTCGTAATTTTTTCTTTAGTACAAAATGAAATAGTATAATGTTTTATTATTTTATGTAGATAGATTCTTTGTGTTGCCTTTGTTCTGTGCTCTCAGCACCGGTTTCTTCCCTGATATTTACTCGCGTGGCGAAATAATTAAACATCTCAGCCATTTTTTACGTTCGCAGTAAGCGCGAAACCAACCATTAAGGTATCAAGTTTCCGATGAGGCTAACTCGATGATTGGGTCTGTCTTAGTCTATGTTGGCACCTGCTACTAAGATGAAATGTTGAAAATTGCTTGTTGCTTCGAGTATGCAAAACGTTCGTTCATTGCGGAGGTTGGTCGCACTCTATATTATACGACAAGTATATTATTCAGATTAAATTGGCTTATCTCGTGTTTATATCTAAAGACAATTTATCAATGTGTAATTTTTTATGCGTGTTAATTGTTAGTTACGTATAATTGAGTGAAACGATGTAATTAGATAATTCGTTTTTAATAGTATAATATGTTTTTAATTCAAACAGATCAGTTTGGTAGAGCCGAGATGGCCCAGTGGTTAGAACGCGTGCATCTTAACCGATGATTTCGGGTTCAAACCCAGGCAGGCACCACTGAAATTTCATGTGCTTAATTTGTGTTTATAATTCATCTCGTGCTCGGCGGTGAAGGAAAACATCGTGAGGAAACCTGCATGTGTCTAATTTCAACGAAATCCTGCCACATGTGTATTCCGCCAACCCGCATTGGAGCAGCGTGGTGGAATATGCTCCAAACCTTCTCCTCAAAGGGAGAGGAGGCCTTTATCCCAGCAGTGGGACATTTACGGGCTGCTAATGCTAAAAAAGTTTGGTCAAGTAGGACTTTGTGTAAGCCCGTCAGGGTAGCCATCATAAATATATTCTACTACAAAGCAACAATACTTTAAGTATTGTTGTGTTTCATAAGATATTCTATACTTCTAAGGGACATAGCATCTTAGTTCCCAAGGTTGTTGGCACATTAGTGATATGAGGGATGATTAATATTTCTTATAGTACAGTCTATGTGCAGTAGTGACCACATGGATCGCTTGCCAGTCATCCAACACAAATGAAATTAAAAAATAAAAATCTGGGAATATATTTCTTGTAAGCGTCACACTATTTTTATCCATGATTATTAAGTATGCAAGTTTCCTTTCCTATATTAATATAGCATGTAACTCTCTACCAAATTGTTATGTTATGATGATCGTTACATTGCAATTATTGCTTAATAAATACAATTGCATCTTATATCGTGAGGTTTACGACCCAGTTTTTTGAGCTGGTATGCAAGCAACGCCCACCGTTTTGATGGGGCGACTAAAAAATTGACTATCTATGGAAATGTAAAAAGCAATTTCCCTTAAAAGCGTTTTTATCGTAACGGGTCGTAGGTCCTTCGCCTTAAGGCTTAATTCGAGAGGAAATACAGCCTCGAAATTTCTGGCGACCATTATCGCCAGCTGCAAGTGAACCGTATTATTTTAAATTTCACTGTGGATTCCGGTTCGGTTTTCATAACTTATAATTGAATTTTATTGGTGATACTGTATTCTACATAATAGTATGTTTTGTTCGTTTAAATATAGTTCGAACAAAGCGACGTCATTAGACGACCTCCGTGGTCGAGTAATATATACACCGGTTTTCATGGGTACGCCACTCCGAGGCCCCGGGTTCGATTCCCGGCCGAGACGACGTAGAAAAAGTTCATTAGTTTTCTATGTTGTCTTGGGTCTGGGTGTATGTGGTACCGTCTTTACTTCTGATTTTCCATAAGTGCTTTAGCTATTTACATTGGGATCAGAGTAATGTATGTGATGTTGTCCAATATTTAGTTATTTATTTTTTTAAAACAGTTTGATTGAATTAGCTCATGAATGTTCCGTATTGTTTAAATCGTGTCACATCTGAACGTCATTTGCTGTGCCGGTCAAATAATGCATCCGTATCTTGATGCTTCGTTTAGGCATTAAGCGCTCGTGGCGTGAATTCTAAGATATGTATGTACTATACTTGTGACCGTGTACGTTTATACTTACTAGTGTTCGTCCACGAACGAAATTCGACCATAATCGTAGTTAGCTCGTCAACGATATCCAACAAAAAAAAACAATTGACAATCAGCGGAGAAAAGGTTACTGAACTTACGTTACTTTTCTTTGTTTATTTTTCTATAGATATGTAAGAATAAATACTGCACGTGAAAAACATATTTCGAAAAAAATAAAAAATAACGCCAACTTAAATTGGTAATAAAAACATGCAGGCACAATATAAAAAGTTACAAATTAACGATAAGACGCAACATGTCCATGGAGCTACAAATGTAACAATTTAAAAAAAAACGTATAAAAGTACACGCACTATTGCTTTATTTGAATGTTGTTCTTAAAAACGTAATTAATTTACGGCTTGTTAACTATAGTATTTCAAAAGTCGAATACGACGCCGTTTTATAAACCTCGTTATTATTGTGACCGTAAACATTCGATCGGAAGTAACCGTTTACTCATTTTAAGTTAAAATGTAGATATCAGCCGAGCGATAATTGGTGGGTGTCGAAAGCCACTCGACACCGTTGTTAACACCTTTTGCGTTCTCGTTTGACTCCGTGATTTACTTATCCTGTTTGCAATACTATGTTTTTGTGGATATGCAAACGTTACGGGAAGTTTGCTCGACGAATTTCTTTGTTTTTGATTAACGTTTTGACGCCATCAGTGCGAAGTATTAAACGTGTTAATTGCGTCAAATACGAGATTAGTTATGTTAAAAAAACATTGTATGTTTTTTATGAAATTTCGATATAATAAATTGTATCGTTCGTTTCACAGGTAAAGTTTGAAATATGAACTAACAATTGCTGTTCACTAGTCATCAGTTTTTCCATTCGTAATACACACACTATAACAAAGGCGAAGTTCGGCGTGATTTATCTGCGTGCATCGACGACCCGCGAACAGCTCGTTTATTGCCAGCTCGTTATTTATAATTTATTTTTAACGGTCACCGATTTGTAGCCATACTATATCTACTATGGAATGCGCCATCGAACGCGTCCTAACCACCAAACCGGCGTAACTACGTGCCCGATTTATCGATCAAAATCACTTTTTTATGTGCCCAATTCTCTTGAGATAATAAGGGTGATTAATATCGATGTTCTTTTTCATTGGAAGCGTTCTTAAATATTTGAGTTCCGTTATTTACTAATCAATAATAATACTTGTATGTTTTACTCGGATAAAATTGTTATTTATAAAATAATAAGTGTACATGACGAATGACAGCTATCGAACTAGTAAAATAACATGACACGTCTGATAAGTTTGTTCACACGAGACGTTTTTAGTTGATCGTCAGAGCAGAATTTAATTTAAATGTTATCTTAAATATATTTTTTTTATTTTTGTTGATTCAATTTCAGTTCTGATTTGAGCTTCGCATGTTGGTCAACTAAAATCGACCCGTGTGAACCCACTGTTACGTTATGAGTCATAATTCAAGTCATGAGGATGATCTTCTGTGTATTATCAATCAAATGTGTTTAATTATAATCTCATCGTGCATAGATGACACGAAGAGGAGACTACCCATATTAATGCATGACTAGAAACGGTATCAGAAGATTATTACTATTATTATTCAGATATTTTTGTTAACACTTTACTAATTCTCTGTTACGTATTATATGAGTATAAAGGTCAATGTTACTAATAAAGTGTCGTATTTATAATATTTTATTAAAATTAATGTAAATATTAAAATACCGAAAAGATTAACAGTTTATACGTGTGTAGATAAGTGAGGTAGTTATTTGGGTCGACGGGGCGATGGCCCAGGGCCCCAAATTTCTGGTCGCTTACGATTTTTACCAGGGCCCCGAAAAGGTCAAAGAATGCCCTGAACCATCTCATAGTCGAACCCTGGTCGAATATTAAAGGGCGCCGAATGAATGGCCAGCCCGGGGCACCTAGATGGTTAAGACTATCATCCGATACATGCACGTTCAATGCCGATCACAAGATGATATAAATATGTATATACTGATATAATAAAAAGGTATATTTTTTGTTTGTATATTCCTACATAATATACCCGGAACTAATCCGATTAATTAAATTAATAAATCCGATTCTACAAATATATTAATTAGTAGAAAGCTACATTATTCCCGAGTACTACATGGTATCAATTTTATTTATATCATAACATTTTCTTTTTTTTGGCGGAAGAACATATGACCACCTGATACTTAGTGGTCACCACAGCCCATAGAAAGTGGTGCTGATAGAAATATTAACCATTCTTTACATCGCCAATGCGCCACTTATCTTGTGAACTAAGATGTTATGTCCCTTGTGCCTGTTCACTCACCCTTCAAACTGGAACACAACAATACTTGTACTGTTGTTCGGCGGTAGACAATCTGATGAGTAGGTGGTACCAACCCGTCTGGATAGCTACAGCCCACTCATCAGATTGCATACAGACAGACAAACGGGCTTGCACAAAACGCCACCAGAACCAGTAGGACAAGCTAGTAAACAATAAGAAAATCAAAAGTCATTAATGCTTGCTTTGCTAAATTAATTAAAATAATTCGGTCAAAATGCAATATGTTGGGCTATCTCAGCTTTTACTTAAATATGCTTATAATATTTTTTAACTACGTCCGGTTATACATATTTGCTTTGGAATTTTCCTCGTCTCAAACTGGTAATATATGGTTCCTGTACATTACGGCGCGGAGCGTGTGCCCAAGCGATGTTTCCGGTACAAGACATGTCTTGTAGAAATGACCATTAGTGAATTATTTTATTAAGATTATATCGTTGTAGTTCATGATACTCCTACGCACGTATACTATGTTATGTGTTTTAAGAAGAAAGCAAATGGGTCAACTCCTGAGAAGTGATCATGTGGTCATAATTATGGCTACTATTAAAATGTTATAACATTGTCTCGCCCTTCATAACAGAACACAGCAATGCATACTATTAATAATTTTCAATACATATATTTATGATACATTTATTTAAACATAATCGTAAGGCGTTTCATGCTGAAGTACATTTGATTGATCTGCTTTTTTAATTATGAAGTTTATTATTCATGTATATTATATACTGTGGCAATGAATTATAAACCGCTGAATGGAACATCAAAATATGAAACGTAATAGATTTTCGCTTAAGCGCTGCAAAGCGCTCACACTGCTCGGACCGCGGGCTGTGTCATTGGATGATATAGTTTGGTTACATGATTTGACCGTCGATACACACGGCAGATTTACAATGCGACCAGAAATTTATAGCGATGTTCGATCTAGATGTAATTTAATGTTGTTGCCGATCATAAATCAAGCTCATCCAATACTCGTGATGATATCCACGCAGGATACTTGTATACTTGATAATTTACGGATACTATACCCTCTTGATCGTGATTACCTTGTTTTAATTAGATGTGATACCAGATCACCGGTACTTTATAACGTAATTTGAATTAACGTCTTATTTATTGTCTAAGAACAGAGTGGTTCAGTGGTTAGATCACGTGAATGTTAACGGACGGTTTCAAATTCAACGGTAGTCATTTGTTTTTATAATTCATATTGTACCGAAGAATTTCGTTCAATCTGTATTGTTTCATTTGTTTTTTACTCACATGTATTGGAATAGCGTGGCAGTTAGCTTTATAATTTCTCCACCAGAAATAGCCATTAACTATAAAAAATTTCTTAAATTATGCTCAGTGTGCCGTTCAATAAATAAAATGATTTCGTTCCGTGTCATACATAAACGAACTCACAAAGTTTCAATTTGGTTAATTACCCGAATTTAATTCTTGTGTTGAATATGAATACGAATTAGTTAACATACATTGTTACATAATGTTCCCATTCGATGTAAATAGAACTCGCTTACGCGTAAATATATGAAATGATTTCCTTGATAGAATTTCTAAACGGTTCGTTATAATATCTTTTTGTATGCGATATGAAGGATATGAACTCATTGAAGCTTTTTTATTATAAATAATCAATACTTATTTGTGTAACCGTTTTATGCTATGAAATTATTGGTCCATATAGAGGCCTATCGACTTGAGAGAGGAAGTTTCAACGGTACCTTGTAACTAAACAACTGTACTCGATGATAGTTAATAGTGATATACTAACAGTATGAGTGGATTATTAATATTTATAGACATTTTGTATTATCTCGAATCGAACATGGTTCTATTGGGTGTATATTGTAAGTCGCTTCTATCGGATGTTTATTTTAAATTTAATATTAAAATTATACGCTACAAAGTTCGTGTAATGTGTTAAGTATTTTATATTGAATACTCTTATAGTATGTCGTTCGTATGTATATGTGAAGATAATGGATTGTTAGCAGGACATAATTTTTCATCAGCATATAATATAAATATATTTATAAAGTCATGATAAATAGCTTAGACAAATTGACTTATCCATACATCTATCTACATCTATACATATAATAAAATTGGAGTGTCTTGTTTGTAATATTAAAATAACCGCGTTTTACTAAATACACGGTACATATACCTAAATAACATTTTTTACAATTTTTGTCCGTCTGTCTGTATGTCTGTTTGTTCCGGCTAATCTCTGGAACGGCTGAACCGATTTTGACGGGACTTTCACTGGCAGATAGCTGATGTAATAAGTAGTAACTTAGGATACTTATATTTTTGAATTATATGTAAAATAATAATAAAGTCACGCTTTTTTATTAAATTCAAACGCGCAAGAAGTCGCGGGTACAGCTAGTATATTATTAATTTAAGAAATTTAAATGAGTCCGCTTGGTATTATAAATGACACGTCATTTTTTAAAATCTGTTTGTTATAAATATTAAGTTTTATGCGAAACATATTAGTATACTCGACTTGATAAAGAACCTTTGTTCCATTTAAAACATATTCTGTATACAGTAGTTATATTGAATTTAATTCACAATTAAAAACATACAACGTACTATAAAAACTACATGACATGTGTTGGCTGAAGCAGAATGTCACTCAGGTTATATTAGGAGTTGTGCGATACGACTAGTTTTCATTTAAGTTCATATTTCATTTCATATTTAGACTCTTTGTTGGTAGAAAAATATTTTAATTCTGTATTTAAAAATATTAAAAAAAAGTAAGCGTCATAAATAGTAAGCGGACTCGTGTGATTTCATTTATTAATTATTAATTCTCATCAATATGAGCAATTTGATATTATGACGTCAGAAACATTGAAAGCGCTTCTTGTAATAACACGGATTAATTTTCCGAATGCCTTAAATTTTAATGAATTTGTTTAATAAATAAAACACTAATATTTTTTTATTAGTCAATTTGTCATAGCTACTTATAACCTGATGTTTGAATTTATACAAAAAAATCAAAGGATACGAATAAACTAGCGACCCGCCCCGGCTTTGCTGATACCAAATATACTACAGAATGTCTTACAACGTTCACAGTTTTTCAATCTTTAGACAATACAAACCGCTATGTCCCTGCGTTTTAAATCTGTAATATCTTCGAAAATATTAATTTAAATTATATTCTGTAAAGGGCCATATTGATCTAAATGTGTTTAATTACGACATTACTTCAGAATCTTCTAAAATTATCAGTGTTTCTCTACTATATTGTGCATGTATTATACATATAAACTTTCCTCTTGTACCTATCTATTAAAAAAACCGCATCAAAATCCGTCGTGTAATTTTAAAGATCTAAGCATACACAGGGACAGACAGCGGTAAGCGACTTTGTTTTATACTATGTAAAGATGATAA